>NC_081382.1:7996766-8155824 GCF_030684315.1 Stegostoma tigrinum
ATGACAATATGTCTCCTTTAACTATTAACATGTTCAAATTAGACTAGATCTGAGGACTGACGAACATTGCCTCCCACTTAGCAAAACATTCGGCTTCAGTTTGATAAGGGCATTGACCTTGTGCTACAGCACATGCTGTTCTCTAGGAGTGGAACAGATGCAGCCTGTGCTTCTGCCAATGAAACCGTTTCCACTTCATTGCCACGGAACATTAAAAGTGAACCTGACTTTGTGGCTGTTGGGCATTGCAATGCAGTGGTTAATGTCCCTAGTTCACTGTAGATTCAGCCAGCAACTGATTTGATCACCCTGAAGTGAAGCTTTTAGATCAAGCAGAGCTTGAATGACCAGGAAACGAGTAAAACCGCACTGGTGCCTCTTGGTCAATAATAGGAAGTGTTATATTACTCCCATGAGAGGTTATGTCGACAACAATCACTAGCGTAGAATCATTTGATCTGGCTTCTCTTTTAATGAAAGCTAGCTTACAACTATAACAGTGAGAAACAGTCACAAGAGGCCTACTGGCCGATTGGCAGCAAGCAGTTTTCTTCTAGCTTCAACATTATGCTTCTGGGTCTACGATTAATATAAAGAACTGCAGGGACCTTATTAATATTAACCATTGAGATAAAGAGAAGCAGCCAGGTGTCAATTTAGGGGATTCTTCCAGTACTTAACCTGATGTCAGTGATGTTGTCAGAGTGAGGATTTGTTTAACAAACTTGACTCTTTCAGATTTCACCCTTTCCTTTGGGACCATCTCAACCTCTGTCAGGGCAGCCAGCACTTTTTACTGGAGGCAAGTGGCTGAGTATATCAGCAGGGAAAACATCTGTGCTCTATTTATGAATCAGTGTGCGAAAAATAAATCTCTGCATGCTGTCACTCCTGTCAGCCATAATGAAAGACTTGGGAAATGGGCCTCAAACTCACAACAATCATGATGTATTGAAGTTCTGGAACAGGCTGTAGAAGCTCAATGGCCCGCTTCTCATCCTTTTTAGTCAACTTTTGGATCCTTTCATTGACGAGGGAAAACTCACTTGAACTGTGTTTGAAAAAAAACCCAGCACAAACCACGCTGGAAGTTTTATTTATTCTTTCACAGGCTGTAGACATCATCTGCCAAGCCAGCATTTATTGCCCATCTCTAATTGCCCTGGAAAAGATTCTGCTGAGTCTACAGCATTTCAGTTTGTTGGGAACAGCACTCCTGTTCGTTCTCTCTTTTCTGATCATTTTCGCAGTGCTCTGTAGGGGCTGTTTGCTGTCATAAGATGTGGGTGCCAACAGCTTTGCCAGCATTTGTTATTGACCCCTAATTGCCCTGAAGAAGATGACGGTGAACCACCTTCTATACCACATGGTGTAGCTACAGGAAGGGTGTTCCAGAAATGTGTCAGACAGCAGTGAAGGAATAGTGACATAGTTCCACGTCAAGATGGTGTGTGACTTGGAAGGGAAATTGTATCCACTTACAGGTTGGGCATCATCTGTGGAAAGAGAAATGATTGATTTTCAATGTAACCTGTATGCCTCTAAGTCTTTTTGATCTGTACATCCTTTGCTTGCTGCGATTTGCCTGTACCGCTCGTAAACAAAGCTTTTCACTGTACTTTGGTACACGTGACAATAAAATCAATCAAATTGAACTGTTTCCCAGCAGTTTCACTGTTTTATTTCAGAATTTCAACATCTCCAATGTTTTACCTTAGTACTCCTAAATTATGATTGCTTTCCCAAAACTCTAACTCACGATTAAACCCATTGAGAAACAACAGGTTGGGACCCAACCTCTCACTAGACTGAAACCCAGTTATCACTGCAGGGTAAATAACAATGCTAATGCGAGCTTCACATGAATTGGACAGAAATATCAAAATTTAATTTAATGAATGTGTCGGTTTTTTCTCTCAGAAAAGGAAATTACCAATGTCTATCAGACTTAAAAGCTGAAGGGCTTGCAGGCACCTTTGGAATGGCCACAGCCCCAAAGTGTGTAGAATGGTGCAATTACAAAACATACAAAAATAAACTTCCATCAATCAATATTCTCTTTGAAAGAGTAGCTATTCAAATTCACTTTAGCTAATTAGATTTGAGTGCCATTAGGGCTGAAATACTTTATTTTAAAAACTGGTCTTATTATACCAGCTTGGAACTCGGAATTGCTATCATAACCACTGACCGTTAAAAATAGCTAAGGTGTAAATGAACCCAACTTGCATTTGCCGACATAGAAGATCTGTTTATAAACACTTACATAAACTGTAAAGACACTGTTTGTCTTGGTCACCAATTGGCTCCTCTTTATTTGTGGGTCATTATTTCTTCTCCTCATTTCACAAAAACTTTTACTTGATCATCAAACTTGGTCAGTTCTTGTTGCATTAGCCACTGGAGCATTGAATTTTACAGATGTGAGAGAATTTTCATCAGTCCTCAAGTGTCCTAACCTCCTTAATCTAACATAATGATTATATTAACATATTCAGCCATTGGGAGTGTATTCCTTGGGTGTGAATGTCATTTCAATATCTGTTCTGTTTTGACCAGAGTGGATAACTCCTACCTCCAAGACAAGCAAACTGTAATTGGTCTTCAACTTGGGATCACTGCCAAAAGTCCAACACTTATTGGACCTCATTGCGGGTCTGTCTTTATGTCTTTGATTCCCCATGGTAATCTGTACTTACAATACATGATTCCACTTAAATCTAACATAATGTGTTAGGTTTATTTTGTACCCACTATGGCTCAGCAGATTGTACTTTAAAATATACCGACAATGAAAGGCTAGTGAAGTAAAAAAATTGCTTTAAAATATTTTAGTTTAATCTAAGGTATTCCTGTCAGCTTCTGATTTCCAATAGAATGCAGGGACAATTCACAAATCTGAAATTAAAGGATCATTCCCATCTGAGCAAGTTTGTGGTGTCATTGATAGGGCACCTTGTTAGCACAAAGCGCACACGTACAACACAAATATTTGGAATTAAGAATTCACAGATGACCATGAACCCATTGTCGATTGTCAAAAAAAACCCCATCTTTCGCTAATTTCCTTTAAGGAAGGAAATGGCCATCCTTACATAGTCTGGCCTGCATGTGACTCCAGACCAAGAGCAATGTGGTTGACTCTTAACTGGCAGTTAGGGATGGGCAATAAATGCTGACCTGGCCAGGGGCACCCACATCCCATGAATGATTAAAAAATAAGCAGCAGCATCTTTGTACCCTTTCTCAAACCTGGCCCCATTCCAGGCAATAAGTTCCTTGTATACCATGCAGATACTTTGCTGTTTTGGAAAGCAGAGTTTCTGGAGGAGCCAGGATGGTCGTCTGGTTCGTGGCTGCATTGGTGGAATCCATGCCCCAACCCCGGCACTGCCTCCAGACTGTGCCTTGTCCTCCCGACATACAGGGTTCCACAGGTACCTCAACTTCCCACAGAAACAAATGGGTGGAAAGTTCCATAAAAGGAGCAGCCACCCTGGGGCTCACCTCCTCCCTGTCCTCAACATTGAAAGGAACAGAGAGAGTTTGTGCTCCTGGTGAGGCCAAGGGGAATCTCTCGGGCATGACGGAGGTTCTGCATAGGTGACTTGCCACCAATTACCAGGGTTTTATTCCAGAGTGGTAGTGAGACAGTAGCAGAGTCTTCAAAGAATTTTGACTGCTTAAATTTCTCAGTCAAATCAAAACAATTCTGCTGAATTGAAACAGCACTCCCAATTGAATCACGGAAATGAATGAGGAAAACTAACTGGATCTTGTGATCAAAGATGCGATATGACCTCTCAGCAAAAGAATTGTTTCAGTTCTGCAATTAAAAATAATTTTGATGCTATCCCCAAATGGCCAGGAAGACTCCAATTCTCTTACTTTTGCTAGGAAAGCCGTGTAATGGCTGAATATGTTACAATAATTATTAACAGTAAGATAGCAGTTTTGAATGCAAGAGATGTGTAAAAATTTCTCACTCTTGTATTTTCTTCTTCCATTATGATCATAGTGGCTTTTTAAAATTTATGTTACTGGGACAGAGTGTTTCTGTCTGCTTCAGTATGGTGGAATGTAGTGGGTTTATGGAATTGAGATAACTTAATGTTTGCAGCTGCACTAATATTCAGTTGATAACTCTTCCATTTAATTCTCCATTTTCTGAAATGAAGAATGAGGGGTGAACAAAATGCTCCTGCTAATGGATTTGGGAATGTGAAGGGAATTACGTAGACAGGGTTTCAGTGTTCCGGGTATGAGGTCAAAGCGTCATCTGGTGAAACTAATAAGATGGCAACCAATTTCAAAAAAAAATTCAAAGATTTATTACTTCCTTAGATCTGAGATCATCCTTCACGAGTAACTTTCACAGGAAGATAATTTGTTACCAGTCAATATTGATCTCTTTTTAGTTAATAGCTCATTGGGGGTAATTTAACCAGCTATATTGTTTTTTCTTTTCTCGCCTCAGATCAAATTTTAGAATCTTTTTCTCACTCCCTTCAACAACTTTAAGTTGCCAAACTAGGTAACATCTTCCCAGTCTTCCCACTCTTGAAGTACTTTCACCCTCCCAACTGTAGCATCGTTGTGAAGGAAGTTGTCTTCACATTGACACTGTTGTTACAGTGTAACTTCAGCCTGAATCCCTCTGCAGGAGTCTGGCTAATGTAAAGAAGAAAACAGAGTGGGACATTATTGGAAGAAGACACCTTAAGCACTCTCCACATCAGAATGTGTCTGGATACTGGCACACATGCTCAACTGCATGGAATTACAGGGAAATTACAATGCAGATTTTTTTAGCCTGTTAATCTGTTTTGCAGATCATTCCCCACCTGGGCATTAGTTTCTGCCCAATTTCCCCTTTCTTGATATTTTACTGGTTTCTAAACTGTGCTTTAAATTTGACTGTTTCTAGTTTCATCATAACTTTGATAGTGCATTCAACACAATGACTTACTTCCAACATAGAGCAACTCTAAGTATGCATTATAAATAGGTGAGAAAATTTTACTCTCGACCCTGACTCACCATTGAAGACCGACAGGGATTTGAACATTAGAACGATGTTGATTTGTTTTGTACCTTGGAACACGTTTAGAAGGGATATGGGTGCCTATTTTTACTGACTTCGTTGGACAAAGATATGTCACCTCGTGAAAGTTTACTCTTGCCTTTGTTCCATGTTGTTTTGTGAATTTGTGGGATATCAAATTCTAATTTTGTGTTAAACAAGACTGGCCTCAGCAAATGATGAGTGTGAGTAATGCTGGGCAAAGCTAATATATCATTTGCTGTTGGGGCCCCCAGGGGGTGGGAATTTGTAAATTTGTGTTGTATGACTATCTCAGTTCTGAGTAGATTTGTAATGATTTCTAACTAGGAAAAAAAATGTAAATATTACGCTGCCAAATGCCACCAGGACCTTTGACCTCAAACCTGCACTCTCTGACCTTTATAGTGAGTTTTATTAATTGCATGAAGGAGGTGACCTTACTCTGCTGTCGCTTTAACTGCTGTTTGAACTGTACCCTTTTCCTCCTCCCCTTGCTCCCGTCTCTTTACTACTGTCTCCCTTCAGCATTCTATACAGCCGCACCATTGACATCTGCTGGGATACTCCCTGTGATGCAGTCACTGTGTCCAGAAGGCCAGAGGGATGAATTTGGATTCCTGCAGTACTCCAACTCCACGTAAGTCAAAAGTAAATTGTCCGCTGCAAGATTGTTGCACATCTGCAGCATTAATACCAATGACGTTGCTTGAAAAAAATTGCATTCCCTGTTTTTTTTTAAATGAAAACATTTCCTTAGAATTAGAATTTTGTGTCTTAAGCCAACGTTGATTACTAGGAAACTGCTAGGGAGGTGTGTAATAACATCTCCAAACAGGTTAATTAGAAAAATAGGTTTTAAAAAAAAACCCTCTTGTGGCACAGTGGCGGTGGTGTCCCTGCCATGTGTCAGGGAGGCCTGGATTTAAACCCCACCTCCTCCAGAGGTGTGTAATAACATCTTTGAACAGGTTGATTAGGAGAATAGGTTAATCAAATAAAAGTGGGCCCCCTTGTGGCACAGTGATAGTGTCCCTGCTCTGGACCAGGGAGGCCCGGATTCAAGTCCCACCTGGTCTGGAGGTAGTAATAACTTCCATGAACAGGCTGGTTAGAAAAGTAAGAACACTGATGACTCAACAGACAAAAGATCCACTGTGCAACAATGCTTGGGGTGGGAAGGATAGAAAACAGCATTGTGCCAATGTCTAAAGAGATACGGATTATGCTATTGTAATGTCAATAATTCATATGTAAAATGTATTCATTGAAGGTATACTGCAGGTTGAGGTGGAGTTACATTTGTTTAACTCTGCAGCCTGCTGATTCATGTATTGCTCTGCGCTGTGTTGATTTGGAACTCCCAAACCAGTGGGACTGTTGATATAATTTGCATAATATTTATGAAACTTTTGAAAGTCAAGTAAAGGAGGTCCACATTGCATGCCAGTTTACAGTCATAGAATTCCTATAGTGTACAAACAGCGTGTTCAGCCCTTCGAGTCCACACTCGCCCTTCGAAGACCATCCCACCCAGATTCATCCTCCTACCCTGTCCCTGTAACCCTGCATTTTCCACAGCTAACACACCTAGCCTGCACATCCCTGGACACTATATAGGCAATTTAGCCAGGCCAGTTCACCAAACCTGCACAACTTAAGCGGTGGGAGGAAACCAGAGCACTCAGAAGAAACCCACGCAGACATGGGGAGAATGCGTGGTGTTTGCACAGTCAGTCATCCCAGGCTGGACTTGTACCCGGGTCCCTAGCACTGAGAGGCAGCAGCGCTAAGCACTGAGGCACCGTGCTGTCCAGTTTCGGGCACCACCCAGATGAACTGAGAGTGTACTTTAATTAACGGTTGAAGATTTTTATTTTGGATTCATGATTTCATCAGGGTTTTTTGTCCATATCAAGTTCAATGTATAATCTGATTGAGGTTTTGTTTGGAGTATGTAGGGTTAAAATGGTTTTGTTTTTGTGATGATCAATTCTGTGCTGCTAAGCCGTATTCCATTCTGTTAATCATTCCACACAAGCCATTTTGTTTTTCTCCTGCATTCTCTGCCTAAGGTGACACTCTCTGCCATTACATTCATTCTGTGACATAACATCATGTTGCTTTTGCAAATTCTCAAGGATGAGAATTAATATTTGTTCCACTGGGGTGGGGAGGGGGTGTGTGGGGAAAGCGACCTTCCTTTAGTGAAGTTTGTCAGGCTGCATTGAGATGTCTATCTGGACTGAATCACAGTAGTGACTTAAGGGCATCTCTGAGTTGATGGTTTCGTGAAAATTGATTGTGTTAAAATCCACATTTGTAATGTGGAGTCCACGGGGCTGGTATTTATCTCACTGCTCTCTCATTTTCTGGTGAGGACAGAGGGGACATTGAGACAAAGCCCATCATCCTGCCACACCAAGTAAGGGAATGGTACCTCATCCATTGTTTTTTATTTGGGGCAAGCCAGTGTTGCTGTCCAGGGCAGTATACCTAATTTCCCACAACAAGGTGATGGGGAGCTGCAACTTAACTGCAACAGAGGGGCTCACAAACCCATTTCAGAGGGCAGTTAAGAGTCGACCACATCTCATACAGGCTGCTGGAGGGAAGAAAGACAGATTGCCTTCCCTATAAAACATTACTGAGCCAGATGGGTTTTTAACGACAATCTGATAGTTTCATGGGCATCAGTGCTGATGCTAACTTTTTAATTTCAGAATGATTTAATTAAGATGAATTTAAGTATTCCAGCTGCTGTGGAGAGCTTGGCCGTCTGGAATCGTTAGATGTCTGGATTTCCTGTAATACGGCCGCTGTGCTTCCATATTGAACCTTGAGATCTGAACTGGCATCCGGTGTGCTTCATCAGGCAGGAGTAGGGGCTGTCTCTTACCGTTATCCATCTGATAAACAGACCTTCTTTACATTTGTTATCCATGTCCACCGTTGGTGTATGTTCTGCTGCATTTAACAAATCAATGGAACTGACTTTTTCAGCACTCTTTTGCAAATTCAACACAATGATTATACCAAATGTGAAACTAGTAGAGGGAATGTTGGAGAACCTCAGCAGGCCTGGCAGTATCTGTGGAGAGACATACAGTTACATTTACAGTCCAATATCACGCTTGTTCGAGATTTGAGCATTTTCTCGGCTTTTCTCTCCTCAGATACTGCCGTACCTGATGAGTTTCTTCAGCAGTCTGAGTTTTCTTCAGGTTTGCAGCATCTACAATACTTTATTTTTATTAGCACGTCAAATGACTAGTTTGGCTAACTCTGATCTGTTAAATAACATGACACTTAAGTATTTGCCATACATTGATGTCTTGACTAACACAAGATATTACCTATTGTAGAAATAGGCCTGTAGAATGAAGATTGAAGTGATGATAATTCTGTCGAAAGTATTGGAGACATCACCTTGAAGCTTCCATTTTTTTTAGATTCCCTACAGTGTGGAAACAGGCCCTTCGGCCCAACAAGTCCACACTGCCCCTTGCAGCATCCCACCCAGACCCATCCCCCTATAATCCACACACCCCTGAAGACTACGGGCAATTTAGCATGGCCAATCCACCTAGCCTGCACATCTTTGGACTGTGGGAGGAAACCGAAGCACCTGGCAGAAACCCATGCAGACACGGGGAGAATGTGCAAACTCTGCACGGACAGTCGCCCGAGGCTGGAATCAAACCCGGGTTCAAAGATTCAGCTCACAGCATTCATTTCAGTAACACCCCTGGCATTGCCAGCAGTGTTTCTTGAATTATTCAAATTTTTAATGAAAGCTTTTGAAAAATCAGTTCACACAGACAGGATATCAAAAGGCATTAGCTTTTTCATTTTTATTTCTGCGCATAGTAATTTTCTCAGGTTTAATAAGTCAGACCAGTTGCGTGGTGGAACATTTTCTCCCTATCACCTGGAATGATCACAGGTCATAACTCACAGGCACAGGCTGCAGGTTACAAAAATAGGTAAAGTGGGATACAGAAAGTTTAAAGAGAGATATTGATAGCTTAATTAAGTGGGGAGAAAAGTTGGCAAATGGACTACGTTCTGGAAAAAAAAATGAAGTTATTCATTTTGGAAGGGAAAACAAAAGAACAGAATGTAATATAACTGGAAAGATACTGCAGAGAGGTACAACACAAAGAGACTTGGTGGTACTTTGTGCTGCTTCCAATGTTTCATGCACACAGATGCAGCACATAATCAGGAAGGCTAATGTAGGAGCAGATTACTGCAGATGCTGGAGTCTGAACTGAAAACAAAAGATGTTGAAATCACAGCGGGTCAGACAGCATCCATGGAGAGAGAACAAGCTACCGTTTTGTGTTTCAATGACTCTTCATTAGAGCTGACATAAAGTGTAAAGGGAGTAGCGTTTCTTGTGGGATTGGTGATGGAGGAGAAAGAATGTTGCTGGCTGGGTCACCATTTGTTACCTAAACCCTAATTGCCGTTGAGAAGGTGGTGTTGAGATGCTTTTTTGAACTGCTCCGGTCCACGTCGTGTTGGTACATCCACAACGCTGTTGGGGAGGGAGTTCCATGACTTTGACCAGAATTGCTAATTAGACTGTTCAGCCCACCTTGTGTACACTGGCTAAGTATTATTACTTGACGTCTTTTTCTCAAAACCGTGAGTAGGATTTTCATGGAAAAAAAATCATCTATTATCCTCTCAAATGACTCAATTGAATCTGCCTCCAACAAATTTCTAGGCAGACCTAAACTACCCATTGAGTGAACAGGCTTATTTCTCACATCACATTTGCTTCTTTTGCAAATTATGAGAGAAGGCAGCTTCTCCCTATCTTCTCTGCCCAGCCCCCTCATGTTTTTGAAAACTTCACTCAGATCTCCTTTTAGTAGTCTTCTCTCCAAGGAGAACAGTCCTAACTTGTCCACTAATTCCTCATAACTGAAGTTTCTCATTTTCATAAACCTCTTTTGCATTCTCCCCACTGTGTTCATGTCATTCTAAAGTGTGGTGCCCAGAATTGTAAAATATGGTCCAGCTAATGTCTAACTAATGTCTTACACAAGTTCAGCATAACCTTCTTCCATAAGATACACGTTTCAAAATGTGATCAGGATGAACTTCACACACCTTAGTTGTTTTCATACCTTGGCATACTTCCTTAGGAGGGTTGGAGGCTAATTAATAGTATTGGCAGGAAATGATGAATTCTTCCATATCTGAACCACCTTTATGCCTGTTAATTAAGAGCCTAGCTAGTACCTGTTTGCTGTGACTTCACAACAGAAGATGTTATAGCAGTTCTGAGAATGTACTTGATTTACATCGTAAGTGCAGTGATGGTGCACTTATTTGTTTAGATTAGATTTAGATTCCCTACAGTGTGGAAACAGGCCCTTTGGCCCAACAAGTCCACACCGCCCCTGGAAGCATCCCACCCAGACCCATCCCCCTATAACCCACACACCCCTGAACACTACAGGCAATTTAGCATGGCCAATCCGCCTAACCTGCATATCTTTGGACTGTGGGCGGAAACCGGAGCACCCGGAGGAAACCCACGCAGACAGTCACCCGAGGCGGGAATCGAACCCAGGTCCCTGACGCTGAGAGGCTGCAATGCTAACCACTGAGCCACCATGCCGCCCTTATGTTAGTGATAGTGTCCTAGGTGCTCTCTGCACTTACAGGTTCAAACAGGAGTATTCATTGACGGGAGGTAGCCCATTGAATTATACAGTTGAACAGAAAGGGAATGTTAAGTGGCATCATCTTTTAAACCTTCTGTTAAGTGCCTACGAGTGATTAAAGCAACACTAAGTCATAGCACTTTGTATGCATTAGACAGCAGATGTTTGTTACCAGATGGACTCTCTTTCAGAATTACCCTCTTTTCTATGAATTTGTTTTTGCTGTTTCTCACTTCATGCAGCTTCATTGTCTTGTGAGCTGGGGAAGTAATTTGTCATTGGAATGGTTTAGAAATTAAGCCATTACACAATTCCCTCAAGTGCTTGTGGTTTCGCTGTAATATTAAGATCAGCACTTGTTTGTAAGCTGTTTAGTGAGTATTGGTTTTAGGGGAATAGTGCTCAAAAGTGACTGAGCTGCCAATCAACAGTAAGTCAGCAAGTTGAAGCTTTCAATATCTCGAGAAATACTGGGCAGTTACAAAAATCATGAGTATTTTCCAAAGAATATTCAAGAATTACAGACCAATGCTATAGCCCGAAAATCTGCAGCTTTTTCTGTTTCTGTGACCTGGAATAGGTACGGAATGTTGATTTAACATCATAGAATCCCTACAATGCGTAAAGAAGCCATTCAACCCATTGAATCTGCACCAACCTTCCAAAGAGCATTCCATCCAGACCCAGACTCCCACCCTAACTCCATAACCTTGCATTAACTCTCAATAACCTAGCTAGTTGGCACATCCCTGGGCATTAAGGGTAGTTTAGTATGGCCAATCCACCTAATCTTTGCATCTTTGGACTGTGGGAGGGAACCAGAGCATCTGGCAGAAATCCATGCAGACCCATGGAGAATATGTAAACTCCATACAGACAGTTAGCCAAGGCTGGAATCAAACCTGGATCCACTGACGTACTGTCCCACTAAATAATGTTTTCCACTGCCTTCGATTGAAAGTAATGCCAGATTGGGTGAGAGTAGGGGGGATGAGGCTGCACAATGACAGAAGTAAAACTTGTTGTCTGATGGCTTTCACGTTCTTTTAAAGAGTATTTTTCACTCCAGTTTTACATTTTGATGGTTCTCTTGCTCTCCAGTTTCATTGGGCCCATGCCATTTGCCAAACATATGGTAGGCATTTAACTTGTGGTGTTTGACACATTCAGCTGCTCCATCTTTCCCCTCCATCTGTCCAACTATTCTTTCCTTTCACCATGCTGTGACTAGGCCTTTGTTAATAAACCGTGCATCAGTTTTCTTATCTATGCTGACAATAAAGTCAACTTCAGTCCTCATTACCACTTTGGCTCCTGAACCATCACCCTGCTATCCAATTGACTAATGGAAATCAAGTGCCTGATGTACAAAAGTCTCCATCCTGTCAATTTCAGCTTAGTTCCCTGCTAAACCTACCCAATTTCTAATTCATCTTCAGTAGCTTGCTCAGATTATGCACAGCCCAATTCTCCTTTTGACTTTAACCTGAACTTCAGACAAAATATCCAGTCATTGACAAGGCAACAAAGTGTGGAGCTGGATAAATACAGCAGGGAAAGCAGCATCTCAGGAGCACGAAAGCTGACGTTTCGGGCCTAGACCTTTCATCAGAGACCCTTCATCTGATGAAGAGTCTAGGCCCGAAATGTCAGCTTTTGTGCTCCTGAGATGCTGCTTGGCCTGCTGTGTTCATCCAGCTCCACACTTTGTTATCTTGGATTCTCCAGCATCTGCAGTCCCCATTATCATTGACAAGGTAGTTGGGTGCAGTCAGGTAGCCAACCCGGGAAAGATCTCAGAGGTATCTGCAGTGGCTTCCATGCATGTGTTGTTTACAAGGCTTCAATCAATACTGTAGGGAAATCGGCCTCACCCTCCTCATATTCCTACGACCTTATCCATTGCACCTCATCTCCCAACTCCTGGTCCCTTGTGTCCTGTGTGCCAAGCTATGGTGCTTTCATTTACCCACAATGTAGAATCAGTGAGCCCTATAGTGACAATAGAATGCATAAAACAGAATGGGTGTGGCAGTGTTCCAGAGCTTTTCTGACTGCAACTTCTAAACTTGTGACTTTCACAGGGGCCAGTATCCTGTCACTAATTTACATTTTATTTACATGTGGAAAGTCCTTGACACTGTTCTAGCTCCCTCAGAGCCAGCTCTGTGTGTCTGATTGTCCGACAGTTACGTTTTTATCTGTCAGCCAGGGCTGCCTGATAGGGCCAGATTAACAACTTGTCCTAGAAGGAGAAGGGCAGTCCATACATTTGAACATTTATGCAAGTAGACCTCAAGCAGCAAACCATCCTTCACTGTTACTAGGTCAAAATCCTGGAACTCCATTTCTAATAGCACTGTCGGTATACCTATAGCCCAGGCATAGCAGTTGTTCAAAATGGCAGCTCACCACAACCTTGTTCTGGACAATTAGGAGTAGGCAGTAAATACTGGCTGAGCCAGAAATATACATACACTATGAATGCAAAAGAAAGAAAACAAATAAACAGAGTAATTCAGAGCTAGTAGGAAATGTCGATGCTGGGGAATTTGTGGTAACAAGGTGTAGAGCTGGATGAACACAGCAGGCCAAGCACCATCAGAAGAGCAGGAAAGCTGACATTTTGGATGTGCACCCTTCTTTAAAAAGATTTTCTGAAGAAGGCTCCAGACCTGAAACGCCAGCTTTCCTGCTCCTCTGTTGGTGCTTGGCCTGCTGAGTTCATCGAGCTGTACATCTTGCTACATCTATAAACAGACAAATTTATTGATATTTTTCCACGTTCTTAGAAAAACAAAATGTCCTTTTATTACAGATCAGTTGTCGATTACAAGTGCCAATTGTCTGGCCTTTTCAAACTATCAATGGTAGAAACTGCAAACACTTGAAACCTCACTTTTTATTAATTAAATAATAATAAAAAATTAATGTTTATTAAGTAAACGTTGTAACATTGACAGAGGAGATCAGTGAGCCACAGCTGTCAATCATGAAATATTTTCCCTGTTGCTTAACTATTTCAGCGGTCTTATTGGAAGCCTGGCCTCAACCTCATTAACCCTGAGGGACATGAGAGACGGGGCATTGCTTGAAGTGGGGGCATGAAGGGAGACATTCCAAATTTTATTCATAGGGTTCTTTCATTCCGACTGTGGTTCACTATTCTTCTGAAGGACTGTGTACCCTGACCCTTTAAAAAGGTGGTCTAAAGCATTGAAAATTGCAGAAGCCTAGTGAAGTGATTGCCATGAGGTCAGCCAGCTGGACCTCAGAATGCCTTCCCTGATTGTGGCTGTTAACCTGGCCTTATCAAGTAGATCTGTCAGATGGGTATAAACAGGATTGTCAAACATCCTGTTCATTCTGAGAGCTGGCTCTGAGGAAGCTAGACCAGTGTCAATGACTTCCCATGTACAAGTAAAGGGTGATTTGGTGATGGGATACCAGCCTCAGAGGAGTTATTTCAGCTTGGAAATACTTAACGTGGCTGGATTCATTGCACAGTTTAGCGTAGAGGTTACAGGTTCATAACCTGAACCAGCATGCACCCTCAAAAAGGTAGAGAATTGGAAAGTCTGGGAATGTGCTTGTGAATCCCAGAAACCGATCCCAGTTTCTCATTTTTACCCCTCCACGTATCTCCTTGAGTCTATGAAAATACAGCCCATAGAGTAATTTGTGGTACAGGAGGAGGCCATTTTGCCCGTGAGCCTGAGTTCCCATAAAACAATGTATTCCTCTATCTTTGAAACCCTTATTACAATCTCAGTCGAGATCAGGAACTGAAGTTTTAGAAGAAGAGTTCAAAATTCCCAGCTATTTCTTGAGAAATTCTGAAGTGACATTTAGAAGCTACTTGCCAAACCTTGGGGATCATTCCAGAATTTATAGATTTTTTTTTAAAGATAATCACCAGTGCATCAACTATCTTAAACACTCTGGAATGTAGACCACCAGATCCCTGAGGAGTTTTAATTTCCAGCTCTGTTAACTTCTCCATCACAATATTCTTACCAATACTAATTTCCTTCAACTCCTTATTCTCCCTAGTGACCTGGATCTCTACTTCTGGGAGATTTCTTGCATCTTCCTCAGTGAAAACAGATTCAAAGTAGTAATTTTGCTTCTCTGTTCTCCATTATAAAGTTGTGCTGTAATGGACCCACATTCTGTTTAGTCAAGCGTTTTAGTTTAGATTAGATTACCCACAGTGTGGAAGCAGGCCCTTCGGCCCAACAAAACCACACCACCCATCCACCAACCCAGACCCATCCCCCTATAACCCACACACCCCTGAACACTATGGGCAATTTAGCATGGCCGATCCACCTAGCCTGCACATCTTTGGACTGTGGGAGGAAACCGGAGCATCCGGAGGAAACCCACGCAGACACGGCAAGAATGTACAAACACCACACAGAGAGTCGCCCGAGACTGGAATTGAACCCGGGTCCTTGGCGCTGTGAGGCTGCAGTGCTAACCGCTGAGTCACCGTGCCGCCCAAGGTTGTTTCCTTGTTGCATCCTTACAGAAGCTTTTACAGTCCATTATTGTGTGTTTGCTGGATTGTATTCATATTCTATTCTTCCTTTCCTTATCAGTTTCCTTGCCCTTGTTTGCTGCATTCTCGAGTTTCCCAATCCTCTGATGTACTACCATTTCTAGTAATTTTAATGTTGTAAGCACTTGATCAACCTTTAATTGCCCTGGTGAACTGATTTTTCTCAAGTCTTTGTACCTTGAAGAAATGTATAATTACTATAAGTCATGTAATAGTTTTTTAAAGACTCTCCATGGCCTAATTACAGCCATGCCTTTTAATGTGTTTTCCCAAACCACTTCAGCCAATTTGTGCCTGAAGCCTTCAAAACTTCCTTATTCAAATTGAATCTCCTTATTCAGGATTGAAATTTCTCACTTTTGCAGCAGGGCAAGCAAATCTCCATCTAAAGATATCAGTCCCAACCTTGTGAAGATGTCACAGCTTGTAAAATCTCCTCTACACCAGAACTGGTCCCAGTTCCTCAAACTGTGATGCCCTCGCTCCACATCAAGTTCTTACGCTTGCTAATATCGCTGGGAATAATCTTGCAGTTAGTGCTTTTGAAATCCTGCTTTTTAATAACCTTCATAACTGACTGAAATCTGCTTTCAGGACCTCGTCTGTCTTCCTGCTTGTTTCATTGCTACCATTGTGGACCACACCTCCTGCCTGATCTGCTTCCTGCAGAGGGATGTCCTGCAGTCCGTCTGTTATGCCCTTGACCCTGGCACCAGGGAGACAAGCTGCCTTGATCCTCGAGTCATGTTTAATGTATGATCCTGTGACCATGAAATCCCCCACGACTCTTGCTCTTCCATTCTTCTCCCTTCTCCCCATCTACATCTGAGTCAAATGTAGTGCTGTGAGTTCGACCCTGGCCCTGAGGAATCGTTGCGCCCACCAGTTTCCAAAATGGATTACTGATCAGCAAGCAAAACAAATTCAGGGAGGCTCCAGCACTACCTGCCTGTTTTCTTCAACTACCTGCTAGTCACGCATTTATTCTGTATCGATACGTTTCTAAGTTGTGATCTGACTACCTCCTGATAACATGTTATTTATGTAGCCCTCTACCTCAATGATATACAACAGGGACTCCAGATGTTGCAAAACCCAGATCTGAAGCTTGTGTAGTCACTGATGCTTGGCTGTAAAGGGCTGTGTTTGTCTGGAATACATGGTATGTCAATGATTTCACACATTTCACAAGATGTACGCTTGGCCGTTCTTAACTACCATGCTGTAACTCTCGAAATGAAGGATGCCTAGAAACGCCACTTCAACACCCCCACCTTGTTCATTGGCCAGCATCTCTGTCTCAGGCTTACTGCAGACCTCAGTGCAAGCTGGAAGAACATCACCTCATTTTCTGCTTGCGATCTGTAGCCTTCTCAACTCAATATCGTGTCAACACTTGTGGGTTTGAGGCACATTCTCCCATGTCCATACCCCAAGCCCCACTCACCAGGCCTTGTTATCACGTGGCCTGCTATGACACACAACCCATTGTTAGTCACTAACCGTCCCCATTAGCAGCCATTCTTTCTCCTAGGCTAACTGTTATCCACTCCTTTGTCCAACAGTGTTTCTCTCCACTTATTGTTTACTCTTTATCTCCTCCCCCCCACCCTATCTTTTTCACAAAAAACAACTTTTCCCAAGCAAACATCAGTCCTAAGGAAGGGTCATTGGACTCAAAATGTTAACTCTGATTTCTTCCCATAGCTATTGCTGGATCTGCTGAGCTTATCCAGCAATTTCTTATTTTGTTTCTTGAAACGATATGTTATCCTCAGAATTGATATAAACCTGCCATGAAAACTTGATAATTATTTCTCATAAAACAAAGAGAGAGAAAAATGACTCGAGACTTGAACACAAGCTAAGTACCTGGCTTTCTCTTTAAAGATTAGAAATGCTCACCAATTCTACTCACCAACAGGCTGCTTTCCTCTCCTACTAACTTCTTGCTGTGGAGAGTTTGTTTATTGCAATAAACTTTATTTAAGCATCACTTTCCCCTTCTGCCCAAAATTTCCAATTTGATAGAAATTCCCAGATGCTCACTCTGCCTGTGCCAGACAGTCTCTTGCTGGTTCCAGTTACACAGCTTATGGTGGCTGATTATAACTATATATTATACATCAAGGCAAATACAACCAAAATAGTTGTTATGAATTGATTTGGTGGTGCATCCAGCATATATATTGTCAATCTTGGTCACAAAGACCTTCAAATTCCCTCCTTCACGAATAATTTTAGCACCTCCTTTTCTAGGATTTAGCTCGCTCTGTAGGTGAGAGCGGTGCACAACCCACCCAAGCCTTACTGCAGTAATCTTTACTAAATGGTTTGCAGAACCCTTTTCGACTCTGGACAACGAACCGTGAATGTTAGTTCCAAGTAACAGAAACTGCTGCAGCACCAACCTTCCATAGCCCCACCCCTCTCCTCTCTCTTTATTTCCTTACTCCCTTCCACCTCCCCATTTCTGAAGAAGGGTCCTGACCCGAAACGACAACTTTCCTGCTACTGTACTGCCTGGCCTTCTGTGTTCCTCCTTCACCATACTGGGTGGTCTTTGCAGTACATGTATATTGTCCTATCCCAGCTCCAGCATCTACCTCCTTCCACTTGCTTATGCTGCACTACTGAGAACACCATCTGGTCTCAGATGGCCTTTTTATGTGTCCTGTCTTATGGGTTCCACCTGCTTTGGTCTCATGTGATGTTTTAGTTTCCAATACCCGTTTCAGTCTTAGTTTGCTTTGAAATTAGAAATGTCAGCTTTCTTTCTTAATTGCTCTGGTAATTTTGCTGTGTCTTAAAAATGACAAGCTGCCTTGATGAGGTGTCTCTCGTGCTCATCAATTTCATTGTTCTGCAGACCAGTGAGCATTGTTGATGGGGACCTTTATTAATGTTGATATTCGAAAAATATCAGAAAGCTGTGGTCAGTCTGACTATCTTGACAAGCTTCAGACTGGAACAACACCTGTCAGGCCAAGCACAAGAGATCTGAAAACTTCTCAATTCAAAAACCACTTCATGTTCTGCTTGACAGATTCTTCTCTGGGTAATATATTGCCCCTTAATCTAAAGGATGATTTAGATTTGTTGGCCTATGAGTTGAAAATTTGCTGTTAGCTCTTAAAACTGTATGTGTTCAACAGCTACAATGACCAGTTCAACAAGATACTGCCATTGTACTAATTGTCTGCAATGTCAGCCAGTTACAATCCCATCATCAATGCAATAATAAAAGCTTAACTTTTACATATAGATTGAAAATGACTCCCTCTCTAATTTTGGTTGAATTGTATTACATTGAATTTGTTTGCTTCCCCAAGTGCTTATCATGCTCTGGTTTTCTTAATTTCACACAAAATATGTCCACAATAGACCCTAGTGATTCCCATTTCATTTTTGCAACTGTATGGTTGCGTTTTTAGATTTTGGACAGATTAGCTGTAGTTCTGGCTTCACTTCAGCACTTCTGAAAACAGAAGAATTTGAAAGATGTTTCTAGAAGGGTAGCTGTGCAATTGTTGGGAAGGTTGCAGCATTGGAGCATATTATCAAGCCAAGCTGGAGTCACTCAGGCTGCCAGTTATTCATAATTTCCTGTTATGGATACAGCAGGATTTGTTCTTTCTGTTCATTCGCTGTTCCTCCCGCTGTTTTAAACCATCTCTTGTTTTTCTGAAACATTCGTAACTTGATTAATGACTTGAGGTTTAATTTACATATGCGATGAAACAAGAAATGAAATTTACTTTCTGGCGATTGACAGAACTGTACACTTATGAACTTCTGAAGGGAAGACATGTACTACCACTGGATGAGTAATTCAGAGGCTTGCCCTAATGTTCTTGAGGATAATTTGATCTGATTCATTTTTGTCACATGTACCTTAAAGTATGGCGAAAAGTCTCATTTTGCACGTGCTACAGGCAGATCATCATTTCCAAGAATGTACAGATCATAGGGTAATTAAACAGACAAGACATACAAAGTTACAGCTGCACTGGAGGTACACCAAGGCAAGGTCAACATTGAATTTGAAATTTGTGAGGTCCATTCGGCAGTTTAATAACACATGGGAAGAAGCTGTAGTTGAACCTACTGGAGCGTATGTTTAAGGTTTTGATTCTTCTGCCTGATGGGAAGGATTGGAAGATATTATAACTGGGGTGGTCTTTGATGATATGAGTTCAAATCCTACCAAGGCAGCTTGTGGAACTTAAATTCAGTTAATGAATTGATGTCAATAAGAATTATTGTGAGAACCTATCTGGTTCTCGAATGTTCTTTAATGAAGGGAGTCTGCCAACCTTTCCTGCAGAACCACAAGTGACTTCAAACCTAGAGCAACACACTCCAGCCTTAACTGCTCTGTGAAGTTACCTATAGAGGTGCTCCATTCAAAGGGAATTAGAGATGGGGAACAAATGCTGGCATTTATCTGCATCACCCTTACTCCACGAAAGAATAAGGAAGAATTAACCTCCAAGGCATTCCTTTTAAAGGCAGGAAAGTTGGTGTGAGTATTTCACCGAGCCCATGTGCATTGGAGTTTGTGTCCATTCTTATTTTGTACATTTTCACCTTGATTGCTACTTTTTTTTTTGAAGCGTCACCCAACTCCTTGAGCGAATCAATGAGGTTGTGGAAGAGAGCAATCTGTTCGACCCTGATCGTCGAGGTCTTGAAGAAGAGTTGGAGTCACTAAGACGTCATCTGGAATCGATGAATAATGATCCGAGCTCAGTGGAGAACCACTTTAACAGCAGTAAAGGTAAAACAAAAAGGCACTTGTCTAGTAGAGATGATCTCTTAGATGTAAAATGTGAGAGCTGTAGGAGGGGAGATGGGGCACACAATGGTGCAAAGTCATTTTTTTTTCTTTATTCATTTACGGGATGAGGGCATTGCTGATGAGGCAGCACTTATTGCCCATCATTAATTGCCCAGAGGGCAGTTCAGAGTCACTCACATTGCTATGGGTCTGGAGTCGCAAGTAAGGATGGCAATTTCCTTCTCTGAAGGACATTGGTGAACCAGATGGGCTTTTCTGACAATTGGCAATGGATTCGTGATCATCATTAGATTCTTGATTCCAGATATTAATTGAATTCAAATTCTACCATCTGCTGTGGCAGGATTCAAAACTGGTTCCCCAGAGTTTTATCTGGTTCTCTGAATTAACAGTCTAGCGATAATACCACTATGCAATTGCCTCCCCAAGATGCTTCAAGTAATTGTGCGATTTCATTGATTTATGACTCTTGGAGAAAAGCACGAAAGAAATGAACTCACAAAATGCGATATAAAATAGGCAAGCACCTCTCAAACAAATAATCATTTTTACATTCATTTTGTCACAAGTCTTATGTTCCCTCCATTGCACCTTTGAATGAGGATACTGTATATACCCATGTGAAAGTTGACTTTTCGAGAGTAAATGTTTTAGACAAAAGATAGGGGTTTGATTTCTTTTTTAATTTGAGCAGTGCACTGGGGAGTTGAAACCCCAGGGGTCTTTTGGTTTACTCAGAATGACTTTGGTTGCTGGCCATGGTCCTGAATCCTGTAGAACTGCTTTCCCAAGCTATCCACTGGCATTTCCAATGTTTAAATGATTGCAATATCTTGCCCCCAAAACTAGTGCAAGGCAATGGGGAAATGAAGGTTTTTGATGCCAAAAGTCAGGGATTGATTTAAGCACACGATATCTGTGGGAATTTGCAGATCTACTGAGTAAAGGAAATGTTGATGTTAAGTAAAACTAAGCCAATGTATAACTGTTTCCTTGTATGAACCTGTGATTGACTGGTATTACAATATCACTTAACACTGACACAAGGGCTGGAATGCCTTTAAGAAGGGCAGATTTTTCTTCGAAGCTCTACTGTTACGTATTTCATCAGTTACTTCCTTCCAAACCGAGGCTTTACTTTATGTGAAAACTTAAAGAACTGCAGATGCTGTAAATCAGGAACAAAAACAGAAACAGAAACTGCTGGAAAAGCTCAGCAGGTCTGGCAGTGTCTGTGAAGAAAAATCCAGAATTAATGTCTTGGGTCCGGTGAGGTTGTGAAAGAGAGCAATCTGCTCAATCCTGATTGACGCGGTCTTGAGGAAGGTTCTGAGGAAGGGTCACCAGACCCGAAACGTTAACTCTGAAGTTTTCTCAACAGATGCTGCCAGACCAGCTGAATTTTTCCAACAACTCCTGTTTTTTGTTCTTTTCTTTGTGTGAGGGTTTAATATTCAGAATAAAACCTCTCCATGTTGATCAGCACATTGGACGTCTCAGTCATGTGCAGTCTGGCTTCCTGCTTCTAAATGTCTAGTTTGAGGGGCTTGGTGTTAGTGTTAGAGTCTGACCAGACCAACAATCCTATCCATTAAAGATAACACTGATGTGTACCAAAACCCTAAACGGGCCGGGAAGTGTTGGGGGTGGGGTCTGAACTCAAAAGGCCATTCTTTTGATGTTCTTATCCTGTGCAGGCCTTTGTGATAAGCTGTCTGATGTTTGTTTATTCTCCCCTGGTTTTGTGGAAAGATCACCTGGGCAGATAGCGCCTGGGCTACTGTGTGTTGTATCTCTTTTTTGATGTTTTTAATGAGTAGCTGGTAGCACTCTGACCCCAGGAGAACTACATTGACGTCTGTAATGGAATGATAGACATTGATAATACCTGGCTCCCAATCTTGTGTGTGACGGTCCTCCGGAGTGACAGTCTCACAATTTTAACTCACTCATAGGTGTGTGAAGCTTTGAGTAAATCATGATACCTACCCTGCCAGATTGCAACTGGTTGTTCAGTCTCTTGTGGCACTGGAGCAGTTCTTTTGAGCCACCCCTAGGGAGCTGCCTTACAGACCTATGAGCGTTGACCTCCACAGCAACATCTGTCCAGGCTGTCATTGTTAGATAGAATGGCCTCTTATTTGTATCCTCATGAAAGGAACTTCCCTTCTCCGCTGGACAGCCTTCAAGGGGATCCTCAAAGGGGGTGTCGCTAAATCATGGCACTGCACTTTGCTGGATCTCTGACATCTTCCAGGGCGAATGGGTAATAAGCAGAGGCTACAGAGTGCCACTCAGTCACAGACAGCAATGTGCTCTGCCCAGGTGCCTTTTCAATATGGTGCTCAGATTTTTTTGGACCCTGGAAGGTCTAAATGAGTCTCTGAACCTCCTATCCAATTCATTTTATCCAGGCAAGTATGTGAAATAAACTGAGAATAACATGATCGTGGGAAACCCCAACTTGCCATTGAGTGGAAGTCCCTCCTGCTTTTATACTCAGCTCGACGCATTGACTGCGAAAATAGGAAGATTCTCTCTACTGGATAATAATGAAATTTTATTTGTGGCAGAAAAAGACAGTACGCCATCTGAGTCTTTTTTAAATTCAAACTATTTATCAACTGAACCTTTTATTACACACCTCTGGAAATTTTCTTACAGACCTCTGGAGTGGGTGTGACCTGAACCTGGGCTAGTAGTGGGTCACTACCACTATCACCAGAGGACCCCCAACATTTTAATTTGTATAAAGAGATTGCAGGTAATTGAAGAAGGGTTACTGGACCCGAAATGTTGACTCTGCTCTCTCTCCACAGATGCTGCCAGACCTGCTGAGCTTTTTCAGTAATTTTTGATTTTGTTTCTGATATTCAGCATTTGTCGTTCTTCAGTTTTTGTTTTGCAGATAATCTGCCTACCCTCTCCTATCTTTAAACATACCTGCAACTGGTTAATAGCATCTGTTTCAATGGCCTTCACTATAACTTGTTCCAGTTGAATGTGCCATTACAGTAGCTGTTACATGAAATCTCTTCTGGTCTGCAGCAGTGGAACACCATGTTTATAATCAGTGAAACTGAGAATAACGTAGTTTTCATTGGGGTATCCTTTTTCACCGGGAACTGAGTACAGCGGATGTAATTTTGCTGTTGTGTTCTCTGAAGTTGATAGTTCTGAGACAAGTGGAAATTTGATGAGCAGTTGCATTACAATGGAGAGATTGTAACCCTTTTCAATGGCTAGTCATGTTCATCTTGCATTCTGGTTCAGTACCAGCTAAGGAAAGAGATGACCGGGCAGGGGAATGGTAAAGTTACTGCTTGAACAGTAGCGATGATTATTCAGTATTTTTGCTTCAAATACGTTTGATTTCATCAAGTTACTTGACTGCAATCAACCTGGGCCTATTTTATGAGTTACTTTTCATGCGCAAGCCTGTAAGGGATGAGACCACTGAAAAGCAATTTGTTTATTTCTCTTGCCACTCTCCTGAACATCGGTCTTTTCGTTCTTTGTAATGCTTTTATCGCTGTTGTAGATTCGAAGAAACTTACAGCTCAAAGGAGGCTGTTTAATCTGCCAAACCTATTCTGGATTGTTGAAAGAGTTGCTGCACTGAGTTACATGACCTTAACTCTGGGCCCTTATCTTTGAGTGCCTATCTTACTCCTCTTTTATAAAAAGAGTTATTTGTGGAATCACCTTCTTTCACCTTTACAGTTGTCTCCTGCACCTTTCTTTATTTTCCTGACTGTTGACTGAACCTTCCTCCTGATGCTTGTCAGAAGTGCCCTTTTATTTTGTTTCATTACAACTTTTATTTGCCTTGTTATCCAGGTGTATTGGCTTCGGGCACACACCCTTCAGCAAGTTTCTTTCTTGAATGTTCTCCATTGTTCCCGAGAAGGTTCACTCGATTAATTCCAGAGATGAAAGACTAGCCTTGTGAGGATTGATTGAGCAGTTTAGGCCTGTACTCACTGGAGTTTAGAAAGATGAGAGGAGTTCAAATGGAGGTATATGGGATACTGAAGAGAATTGACTAAGTAGACGCAGAGCAGATGTTTCCCTTGTTGGGTAGTCTAGAATGAGAATTTTTTTTCAGAACATAAACGAGGAGGAATTATTTCTGTTAGAATGTCACGAATCTATGGGATTCACTAACCGCGAATGTAGTGGTTACTGAGACACTAAAAGACATATTTGTAGCTAGTAACAGGTTAAAAGGTTATAGGAAGCAGGCAGGAAAATGGAATTAGGCCAAGATGAGATCACTATTATGTGGCAGAGCAGGCTCAATGGGCTGAATTACCTACTGCTGCTCCTAGTTCTTATGCTCAATAACTGCTTTACTTTGCAATCGTGTTTTCTGATCAGTCTATGTGACGTCCCTTCTAAAATCCTGATGTCACCTTTTCCACATTTGGACATAAAAATAACAAAGTGTGTCACTGAATGAACACAGCAGGCCAAGCAGCATCTTAGGAGCACAAAAGCTGACGTTTCACCAGCATCTGCAGTTCCCATTACCTCCCCACATTTGGACATGTCTACTTTTGATATTTTTATCTGTAAGTAATTTGTTCCATAAGACATAGGAGTGGAAGCAAGGCCATTCGGCCCATCATGTCCACTCCGCCATTTAAATCATGGCTGATGGGCATTTCAACTCCACTTCCCTGCACTCTGCCCGTAGCCCTTGATTCCTTGTGAGATCAAGAATTTATCAATCTCTGCCTTGAAGGCATCTAAAGTCCTGGCCTCCACTGCTTCTGTGGCAACGAATTCCACAAGCCCACCACTCTCTGGCTGAAGTGAAAAATCTTCTGAGTGAAAAAGAGATTTTCCTCAACACTTCCCTTATCCCTTTACCTCTTACCTTAAACCTATGACCCCATGGTTATTGACTCCTCCACTAATGGAGAATGTGCTTTCCTATCCACCCTCTCGGTGCCCCTCATAACCTTGAACATCTTCATCAAGTCCCCAAGAGGAACAAACTTGGCCTAATCAATGTTTCCTCATATCTCAGACCCTCTATTCCAGTAAATCTCCTGTTCCCTCCCTCACCTCCATTTCCAGCTGCAGTCACATCTATCCTATAACATGATGAAAGGGGAGATGATGGCCTATTGGTAGGTAGGCAGGGTATACTCTGGGCATTTTATTATCTTATACTCTGGACACCTGGGTTAGAATCCCACTGTGGCAGAAGTGAGTGTCTAATGATGACCATAAAAGCATAGTTGATTGTCAGAAAAACCCATCTGGCTGACGAATGTCCTTTAAGGAAGGGAACTGCTATCCTTACCAATCTACCTTACGTGTGACTCCAGACTTACAGCAACATGTGACTGATTGTTAACTGCCTTCTGGGATGGGCAATAAATGTTGGCCAGTGACACACTGTGACTGAAAAAAAGGGCTTCTGAAAAAAGGAAGTTCTCTTAAGAGCTGATAATTTCATTTACTGCCCTTGAGTATACAGGGCACTTGAAATTCACTGATACCAGTAGTCACTTTCAAGGCTTGGAAACTGTTGTATAGCTAATTGAGATGAGTAATATATTGCTGTAGAACTGAAGATGCCTCTCCATTGTGTCCTGAAGAAAGTTCTAAGTTGAATTCTGAATATGTTCTAAGTATGCAGCAACTTTGAATTCAATTGTTTTGCCTGTGCTGTTGTATTTTATTAGGGTTCACACTTGGTTCAGTTGTCAAGGACCGGGATGAACTTCAGAACTTCTTGACGCACAACTTGACAATGTCCAATGAAACAGCTGGACTCTTGCTGGGATCAAATGTCAACTTGAAGGAGGTAAGGAAAATAAAAATGACATGTCCACTTGACCAGATTAGTTTCAACAACCATTGCCTGTTTGGGAGTATTGGGATGATGCCGATGTAAGGACAAGAGCATGTTGTGTACATAAAGTATATACCTGTAGGAAACAAATTAGGAGAGCCCAGGTTTCAACCACAGCACTGGCCTTCTCATAGATTTGACTTATTATTGTCACATGCGCTGAGATACAGTGCGAAGCATTGCGTTCTGTGCTATCCGGGCCAGTCATACTTCCAGGGTCTTCCTGTGTGTATTTAAACTGACCCATTTACTAGTTAGGCTGAGCAATTTGTTTTGACTGAGACAAAAACTCCTCAATTATTTTATATGTGGGTACTCTTGTTGTCAAGGATAGCTTAAGAGAATGTAGAAAATCTCACACAAACCTGTTAGAGGCAGGGATTTATTTTACTTGTGTTATGGTATTGTTCTGTGTGAAATTATTCATTCTCTACATTAGAGGACCTAGAGTTGGAAAGTATTTTTGCAGTTAAGGCCTGAGTCACAGCTACCATGTGTGCCTCACCATGTAGTCTGTGAATGATAGAACAGTATAGCTTATCTTGCCCCCTTTTAGCAGACCAACAGCCAAGGTTTTGTATTAAGAAAGGCTTTCCTGTTAACTATTACCATATTTCTTTACTTTTCTACTTCTTCTATGAAGGTAATGCTTAACTTTCCAACTCTGCTTCTTTTACTACTTTGTACCTGAGGTTTTTTTTACACTTAAGATGGTGCCTTTTGTGATGACATTATTTTAACTATTTTAACTGTATGCTTGTACTTGAGTACGTATGACAATAAAATCTAAGTCTAAAGTTGAAAAGAGTTAAATCTAAAACCTAAAATTAGTTTGAATAAACTAAGACAACAGATTTTAGGAGGGAAAGAAGATTCCAGGCTTCTGGTTCTGTAAGCATGGCACTCTGGGTGTCCATTTATGTTACAGTTGATTGCTGGTTGTTTTAAGATCTCTCCCTCTCGCTCGCTCCCTCTTGCCCTCGCCCTCGCCCCCGCTCCCCCTCCACCTGTGTCCCTCACTCTGTCTCTTTACTTAGAGAGGAGCTTTCTTCTGAGATGGTGTCTCTCTCTCTTTGTCTATTTAGCTAGCCTTTTAAAATCATTCTTTGCTAACAAACGAAAATGGCCACCGTTACTGAGAGACCAAAGCAGGAAAAAAAAGCCCTGTTCTGTGTGAGTCATCAGCTTTTTGGAGAGAGTTCCTCTGCTGCCTGTTGTTCCTGGCTTTCATTCCACTCCATGCAAAATATACAGTCCCATAATGAGTCAGCCAGGAACTTTGTTAGCTCCCGCGAAAGAGTGTCTATGTTGCTGGCTATGTCTCTCTGTAATCCATGTAGAGTTGGCAGTGTTATACAGTTAGTGGCTTGCAACAGAGTAGTGTGCTTACAGAAGTCTCTAATGCCGTAATTCTTTTGTTCGTGCCACTTGTTAATTAATTGCAATAAAGCTACTGCTGAATGGAATTTAGAAAGTAATAAATAAAGTGTCATCAGAGCATCAAGATGATGGTCTTTTACTATTTGTACAGAAGGTTGCAAGGTAATTATTTCTTGGCATCCTCATTCTCCCAATTTCGACGTTTCAATGTTTCTTTTGGAGCAAAATGTTGGTAACTGCTACATGATACATATTTGGCTGTTCTTCGACAGAGGTGTTGGAGCAAACCTACAAATGTTACCCTTTAGATGAAATTAAATATTTTGAACCTCATTTGTAATGTAGTTGGTGTTCTTTTTATTGCTGATTTTTCTGTTTTGCGGTCCTGCAGTGATAGAGTCAATCTATTCACTTTCAACTCCGGTATTCCCTGCCCATTATGATGTTGTCTGTCACTGTATACCATAATTTCAATTGGTTTTGCAGTCCTGAATGAATTCCAGCGGCCCTCTGTTTTACTTAAGCCATTAGAGATAGATCTTGACTCTGTGATAATGTGGCACAGGCAACAATTTATAAATATTACAAAAAGTAAGGGGCGTGCTACTGAGCTGTGTAGAACCTCACTGGAAGCAGTCAAACCCATTGACTTTTACCTTTTGCCTCCGAGCACTGAGCCACTTTTGGATCCAACTTGCCACTTTCCCCTGTTATTTTTCAGACCAGCTTGCAATATGGGACCTTGTTCAAAGCCTTGCTAAAATGCATTTGAGTTGTACCAAACAGATTGTTCTCATTGCAGTTTCTTGTTAACTCCTTTCAATAAAAAAATGCCAGACATGATCTTCTCTGAATAATTCCATGCACACTGTCCTTGCTTAATCCATGTCTTTCTGAATGAAGATGTATACAGTCCCTCAGAATTTTTCCAGTACTTTACTACCACTGAGGTTAGGCTGACCTGCCTGTAATTACTCAATCTGTAACTATTCTCCATTTAAACAGTTGAATTGACTTTAACTTAATTTTATTTATTTACTTGAATTTGGGATTTTAGTGTCACCTTTTTCAATTTGTAGAGCATAACGCTGATGGTTCTTTAAATACAAGAGCCTGATCTGAGATCAGTGATTAACCACATATCAGAAGAAGTTTCTTGTGGGTTTTATCAGGTGAAACATGCAAAAATGTTGTTTTGAACTGTTTTGACTATTTGTGAGTCATATGGCATCAAGTCTACACTAATTTCATTTTCGAGCATTTGGCCCATAGCCTTGAATGAAATGACATTTCCATTGCTGATCCAGACTCCTACCAGCCTGGGGTGAAAAAAAATGTTTTCCCTCATATCTGTTCTAAAACTGCTGCCCTTCATCTTGAAATTACGCCCCCTTGTGATTGACCCTTCAACGAAGTGTAAACTGGTACCTTCTGTCCATCATGTCCATTCCCCTTATAACCTTATATGCCCTGATGAGGTCCACCCTCAACTTTCTCCACTCTAAAGAAAATAACCACAGCCAGTCCAGTCTCTCTTCAGAGCTGAAATGTTCCAGCCCAGGTAATATCCTGGTGAGCCTCCTCTACACCCCCTCCAGTGCAATCACATCCTTTCTATAGCCTGACAGCCAGAACAACTTGACATAGAAGACATAGGCATAGGACATTACAGCACAGTACAGGCCCTTCGGCCCTCGATGTTGTGCCGACCTGTCATACCGATCTCAAGCCCATCTAACCTACACTATTCCATGTACATCCATATGCTTATCCAATGATGACTTAAATGTACCTAAAGTTGGCGAATCTACTACCGTTGCAGGCAAAGCGTTCCATTCCCTTGCTACTCTCTGAGTAAAGAAACTACCTCTGACATCTGTTCTATATCTTTCACCCCTCAATTTAAAGCTATGCCCCCTCGTGCTCGCCGTCACCATCCTAGGAAAAAGGCTCTCCCTATCCACCTATCTAACCCTCTGATTATTTTATATGTTTCAATTAAGTCACCTCTCAACCTTCTTCTCTCTGATGAAAACAGCCTCAAGTCCCTCAGCCTTTCCTCGTAAGACCTTCCCTCCATACCAGGCAACATCCTAGTAAATCTCCTCTGCACCCTTTCCAAAGCTTCCACATCCTTCTTTTAATGCGGTGACCAGAACTGTACACAATACTCCAAGTGCGGCCGCACCAGAGTTTTGTACAGCTTCACCATAACCTCTTGGTTCCGGAACTCGATCCCTCTATTAATAAAAGCTAAAACACTGTATGCCTTCTTAACAGCCCTGTCAACCTGGGTGGCAACTTTCAATGATCTGTGTACATGGACACGGAGATCTCTCTCTGCTCATCTACAAAGAATCTTACCATGAGCCCTGTACTTTGCTTTCTGGTTACTCCTACCAAAGTGCATCACCTCACACTTGTCTGCATTAAACTCCATTTGCCACCTCTCAGCCCAGCTCTGATCTATGTCTCTCTGCAACCTACAGCATCCTTTGTCACTATCCACAACTCCACTGACCTTAGTGCCATCTGCAAATTTACTAACCCATCCTTCTACGCCCTCATCCAGGTCATTTATAAAAATGACAAACAGCAGTGGACCCAACACCGACCCTTGCAGTACACCACTAGTAACTGGTCTGCAGGATGAACATTTCCCTTCAACTACCACCCTCTGTCTTCTTTCAGCAAGCCAATTTCCGATCCAAACTGCTATATCTCCCACAATCCTATTCCTCCGCATTTTGTACAATAGCCTATTGTGAGGAACCTTATCGAATGCCTTGCTGAAATCCATATACACCACATCAACCGGTTTACTCTCATCTACCTGTTTGGTCACCTTCTCAAAGAACTCAGTAAGGTTTGTGAGGCACGACCTTCCCTTCACAAAACCATGCTGACTATCCCTAATCAATTTATTCTTTTCTAGATGATTATAAATCCTATCCCTTATAACCTTTTCCAACACTTTACCAACAACTGAGGTAAGGCTCACTGGTCTATAATTACCAGGGTTGTCTCTACTCCCTTCTTGAACAGGGGAGCCACATTTGCTATCCTCCAGTCGTCTGGCACTATTCCTGTAGACAATGACGAGTTAAAGATCAATGCCAAAGGCTCGACAATCTCCTCCCTGGCTTCCCAGAGGATCCGAGGATAAATCCCATCTAGCCCAGGGGACTTATCTATCCTCACCCTCTGAAGGGTTTCTAATACCTCTTCCTTGTGAACCTCAATCCCACCTAGTCTAGTAGCCTGTATCTCAGTATTCTCCTCGACAACATTATCGTTTTCTAGAGTGAACTTGGTTTGCATTTTATGTATAAACCATGGAGCCTTTATTTGCCACTTACAGGATTTTTAATATCCCTTTCTGTTGTCATTTCCCATTCAGTTTTACTGCAAATCTAACTATGCAGTTGCAGGTTCATACAAGGAACTTTTCCAACCAAGTATTGGAATCTCTTTTTCAACTCCGTCAGCATCGTGCACCTAATATGGATTTAAAATGGGCAGTGGCAGCAACATTCTGTTAAATGTTGTGCCAGTAAATTTAACATTTTGCCATCGTTGTGACTATTATCAAAGCACTTTGTGTCAGAACTCTTAACATGTACCGCAGTACCTTTCACAAAGCTGAGTAGAGGCAACTCCATCACCTCCACATTGCAGTGTACTGTGGATTCATGTATCTATGGTCCCTTTTTGCTCCTGCCTGACATTCCAACTTTGTATTGCCTGTATTTGCTGAACTTGTCTGAAACTCTGTCGACATCCTAACACTTGTCAAATTCCCTTCCTATTGGTCTTGTACTTCCTGAAATACAATGATGCCTGGTTTCAGCAATGCTTAAATTTTGAAATTCCCATCCTTGTGTTAGACGTATTAATATTATGTTAGTCTTTATGGCAAAAGGATCTAAATACAGGAGTAGTTTTTGTTTAGTTATTCATTTTGTGGGATGTGGATGTCACTGGCTGGTCAGCATTTATTGCCCTTTGCTAGTTGCCCTTGAGAAAGTGGTGATAAACTGCCTTCCTGAATTGCTGCAGTCCACCTGCTGTGGGTTCACCCACAATGTCCTTAGGGAGGGAATTCCAGGGTTTTGACCCATTGACGGTGAACGAACTGCAATATGTTTCCCCGTCAGGATGGTGAGTGGCTTGGAGAGGAACTTGAAGCTGGTGGTATACCCATATAACTGCCGCCCCTTTCCTTCAAGACAGAAGTGGGTTTAGGAGGTGCTGCCTGAGGATCTTTGGTGAATTTCTGCAGGGCATCTTGTCAATAGTAGACACTGCTGCTACTGAGCGTCGGCATTGGAAGGAGCGGGCTGCTTTGTCCTGGATGGTGTCAAGCTGCTTGTGTTTTGGGGCTCCACTCATCCAAGCAAGAGGGGAGTATTCCATCACATCCCTGAAATGTGTCTTGAAGATGGCAGACATGCTTTGAGGAGGCAGGAGGTGAGGTACTCTCTGTAGTATTCCTCGGCTCTGACCTGCTCCTGTAGCTGCTGTGTTTATGTGATGAGCCACATACACACAGTGGCTAACGGAGCTTCTGATCAATGATAATTCCCAGGATGTCGAAGGTGGGGAATTCACTGATGGTAACATTGTTGAATGTCAGGTGGTTAGATTGTCTCTTATTCATGATGCTCATAGCCTGGCATTTGTATGGCACGAATGTTACTTGCCATTTGTCAGCCCAAGCAATCAGATGTGCCTGTTGCAGCATCTGAGGAATTGCAGATGGGGCTGAACATTGTGCAATCATTGGTAAACATTTCCACTTCTGACCTTATGATGGAGGGAAGGTCATTGATGAAGCAGCTAAAGATGGTTGGGCCTAGGACACTACCCTGAGGAATTCCTGCAGAAATATCCTGGAGTTAAGATGATTGACCTCCAACAGCCATGATCATCTTCCTCTGTCAATCACTGGAGAGTTTGCCTCCCCGATATCCATTACTTCCTAGGGCTCCTTGATGCCGCACTCTGTTGAATGCAGCCTTGATGTCAAGGGTTGTCACTTTGACCTCACCTCTGATATTCAGCTCTTTGGTCCATGTTTAAATCAAGGCTGTAATGAGGTCAGGAGCTGCGTGGCCCTGATGGAACTCAAACTGGGTGTGACTGAGCAGGTGCTGCTTGATAGCACTGTTAATGACACCTTCTATCACTTTACTGATGATTGAAAGTAGACTGGGGTGGTAATTTTTATGTAAAGGACGTACTTAGTCATAGTTACATAGAGATATGCAGTATGAAAACAGACCCTTTGGTCATATCTCATCTCAGCCATTTCGATGAGAGATCCTATATAATTATATCATTTGCCAACATTTGGCACATTTCCCTCTTAAACCCTTCCTATTCATATACACATCCAGATGCCTTTTAAGTGTTGTAATAATACCAGTCCCCACCACTTCCTCCAGCAGCTTATTCCATATATGCACCACCCACTGTGTGAAAAAGTTGCCCCTTAGATCCCTTTTATATCTTTCCCCTTTCACCTTAAACTTATGCCCTCTAGTTTTGGACTGCCTCACCCCCGAGAAATGACCTTGCTGATTTCTCCCATTCAAGCCCATCCTGATCTTATGATCCTCTGTAAGGTCACCCCTGAGCCTCTGACACTTCAGGGAAAATAGCCCCAGACAATTCAGCCCTTCCCTATCGCTCAAACCCTCCAACCCTGGCAACATCCTTTTAAATCTTTTCTGAGCCTTTTCTGGATTCACAACATCCTTGCTATAGCAGGGAGACCAGAAATCCAGGCGATACTCCAAAAGTGGCTAAACTAATATAGACAAACACCAGAAGTATATTCTCTCCACCTGTCTGGTTTGTTCCCTTTAATACCTTGAAAACTTAGTCAAATCACCTTGAAAATTTTTAAATTCCTGTATATTCATCTGCGGTTTATACAAGATAATAAAGTGTGAAGCTGGATGAACACAGCAGGCCAAGCAGCATCTCAGGAGCACTGAGATACTGCTTGGCCTGCTGTGTTCATCCAGCTTCACACTTTATTATCTTGCGGTTTATACAACCCTGTTAGATCTCGCAACCTCCAAACCGATCCCAATTTTTACCATTTAGTCATTGGACCCTAAGCTCTAGAATACTCTACTTAAGGTGCCATCACGGCCTCTTTTCTTCATCTCTTCTAATAACCCCATATAACTTCATGCCAAATTTTATCAAATGTAGCTCTTGTGGAAATGACCAGCCTCCAAGTGATGTTGGTTCAAGGAGAAATTCCCTGCTTGTCATTGAAATACTGCCTGAGGTACAGGCATGGACTCTATGATGTCTCACCTGAATGATGAAATCTCTGCAGGGTACAGGAGAGGAGATCTAAAACTTTACACACTCCCCTCACCCTGCCAAGAAAATACTTATGAAACCCTTCATGTGAGGTATCACCTCAGTCATGGTCGAATAGTTGCCAAAACTCAGTAGGATGTTAGGGGAAATAGTGCCAATTCATCATGAGCCTGTTTAGATCCCGCAGACAAAAACAACAATTCAATGTGATGAATCACTTGCAAATCTTCACTTAAGTCCAAGACAAAGGAGCTTTCATCTGAAGGAAGTGATTTTCTTTTTGTCTCTGTGCTTGTTGCTATTTATTTCTTGAACATTGGTGGTTGGTGGATATTGTCACGTAGACTGGGCTCGCTGTGTATGATTTCCATGTTGCAAGCCAGACGTAATTATCTTCTTCCAGTGACTTGTTCCTAGAATGGAAGCGCACAATGTTTTACATTCAATGTGTGATATTACAGATTGGCGTTTGCAAAGTTTGATAAACAAATCCCAAGAAGATGACTGCAGGCCTGACATATTGACACATTGTTATCTGTTCTGCTTCATATTCCTATTACCAATGATTCAGATTTCCTAGCAGCCTGTACAAGTGTTTCTCAGACTGCTGTGAAGCCCACACATGCTCTTGTTTTGAAGCGGGGCTGGAAAAAATGACAAAGATCAAGCAAGATCTTGGAAACATTTGTGTTATTAATATCAATGAATGAAACAAGATGAAACTGATTTTTGGAACTATGTATTTCATGGTCCAGTGCCGCAGTAACAAATAAGCCCTCAATTACATTCTGATATGAATTTGCTCAATTATTTAACAACCTTCTTTGTGGCAATATTGTAATTCTAACACATTGTAGTTTGAGGGTAGTTCTGATTTCCTATCTATTTCTTACATGAGCTAAATGTGATGAAGCTAAGGGTTCATGTGACTTGACCAAAAGTTATCAAAAATAAAATATTGTCCAGTGATTTTGTTTTGTTTTTCTGTGGGGTCAGTGGATAATTTTATGTCTTTTAGATTATTTGCCTCCAAAAGGATTGTTGAATACTCTGCAACACAATGCATAAGACCTGCTAGATAGCATGAAGTTTTGGTGTGTTAATTTTAGGATACAGCTGCTGAGTAGTTGATCTGAAGATTACCTGTAGGACAGGACTGTATGTATTTGGACTCTGGGAGGTAAGCTGTGTGGTGGAGGGAGCCGGACTATAGTCCTGAGCTGTGTCAGGCTAGTTTTACCAATTGAGGAATCTCCACTAGACCCTTCTTCTGTAGTGAGGAAGTAATAGCCTAGCGGTATTGTCACTGGATTTTGAGTCCAAAGACCCAGAAGATGGTGGAATTTGAACTCAATAAATATCTGGAGCTTGGAGTCTAAAGGTAGCCATGAACCCATTCTTCTGAAACCCTTTATTCTAAGATTAAGCCCTCTTTGGCCTCAAAGGTCTGAGACTTTCCCACAAGGGGAAACAGTCTTTCCACATGTACACTATGAAGTCCTCTCAATTCTAATTCTTCTGAATTCCAATGAGTGCACTCCCATTCTACTCAATCGCCCCTCGTGAGCCGGTCCTTCCCTACCTGGCATCAACCAAGTGAACTTCTAGTGCAAGTGTATCATTCCCAAAGCACAAAACTGTTCACCGTATTCTAGCTATAGTGGGACTGTAGCCTTGTACAGTTTTACGAAAAACCTTCCTGCTGTTATACTCCATTGCCTTTGAAATAAAAGCCAATCTCTCATGCGTCTTCCCTCCTACCCGCTGAACTTGGAGGCTAGCTTGTTGTGATTCGTGGGTGAGGATTCCTAATTCCCTCTGTTCTCTAGCTTTCTGTGGTCTTTCTCCATTTAAATCACATTCTGCCTGTCAAAGTGTGTAACCCCACGCTTCTCCATCATATTCCATACGTCATGCTTTTGCCAACTCGCTTATCTCGTCTATAACTTTCTGCAAATTCTACATCTTCCAAACCAGTTGCCTTCCTGCCTGTTTTTGTGCCATCCAAAAGCTTGGCTATTGCACATTTGCTATCCTCATCTGAGTCATAAATATATATTGTAAATAATTGTAGCCCAAGCACTGATCTATGTGGCACACTGTCAGTTGCAAATTGCCATCCAGAAAATGTCCCCCCTTTTCCTAAATTTCTGTCTTGTATTGGTTAGTTAATCCTCTTTCCATGTTAATATGCTACCTTCAACATGGGTTTTTATCTTACTCAATAGCTAAATGTGTGATACCTTATCAGACAACTTCCAAAAATCCAAATGTATTACATGCATTGGCCCCTTTTACCAATCCTGCTTGTTACCTCCTCAAAGAATTCTAGTAAATTTGTCAGGTATGTTGACTCATCCAAGCCATTTCTTGAAACCTTCCTCTCTCGACTCAACTTTTGGTCGCCCACCCTGTTATCACTTTATGTGGCCCAATGTCAATTTGCCTTATAAAACTCCTGTGAATCATTTAGGACATCTTGCTATATTAAACTTTCAATTTAAAAGTAAACTGTATATTCTGTTAGACTCCCTGTACAGTGGTATTGAAGTGTAAGTTGAGCAAGTTTTATTGAAAAGATAGGAACCTAGAAGGAATGTAACAATGTTATATTTTAAGTGATAATGGGAACTGCAGATGCTGGAGAATCCAAGGTAATAAAATGTGAGGCTGGATGAACACAGCAGGCCAAGCAGCATCTCAGGAGCACAAAAGCTGATGTTTCGGGCCTAGACCCTTCATCGGTGAGGGTTCTGGAATAAATAGGGAGAGAGGGGGAGGTGGACCGAAGATGGAGAGAAAAGAAGATAGGTGGAGACGAGAGTATAGGTGGGGAGGTAGGGAGGGGATAGGTCAGTCCAGGGAAGACGGACAGGTCAAGGAGGTGGGATGAGATTAGTAGGTAGGAGATGGAGGTGCGGCTTGGGGTGGGAGGAAGGGATGGGTGAGAGGAAGAACAGGTTAGGGAGGCAGAGACAGGTTGGACTGGTTTTGGGATACAGTGGGTGGAGGGGAAGAGCTGGTCTGGTTGTGTGGTGCAGTGGGGGGAGGGGACGAACTGGGCTGGTTTTGGGATGCGGTGGGGGAAGGGGAGATTTTGAAGCTGGTGAAGTCCACATCGATGCCATTGGGCTGCAGGGTTCCCAAGCGGAATATGAGTTGCTGTTCCTGCAACCTTCGGGTGGCATCATTGTGGCAGTGCAGGAGGCCCATGATGGACATGTCATCTAAAGAATGGGAGGGTGAGTGGAAATGGTTTGCGACTGGGAGGTGCAGTTGTTTATTGCGAACCGAACGGAGGTGTTCTGCAAAGTGGTCCCCAAGCCTCCGCTTGGTTTCCCCGATGTAGAGGAAGCCACACTGGGTACAGTGGATACAGTATACCACATTGGCAGATGTGCAGGTGAACCTCTGCTTAACGTGGAAAGTCATCTTGGGGCCTGGGATAGGGGTGAGGGAGGAGGTGTGGGGGCAAGTGTAGCATTTCCTGCGGTTGCAGGGGAAGGTGCCGGGTGTGGTGGGGTTGGAGGGCAGTATGGAGCGAACAAGGGAGTCACGGAGAGAGTGGTCTCTCCGGAAAGCAGACAGGGGTGGGGATGGAAAAATGTCTTGGGTGGTGGGGTCGGATTGTAGATGGCGGAAGTGTGGTATATTGCCAATGTGGTATACTGCATCCACTGTACCCGGTGTGGCTACCTCTACATTGGGGAAACCAAGCGGAGGCTTGGGGACCGCTTTGCAGAACACCTCCGCTCGGTTTGCAATAAACAATTGCACCTCCCAGTCGCAAACTATTTCCACTCCCCCTCCCATTCTTTAGATGACATGTCCATCATGGGCCTCCTGCACTGCCACAATGATGCCACCCGAAGGTTGCAGGAACAGCAACTCATATTCCGCTTGGGAACCCTGCAGCCCAATGGTATCAATGTGGACTTCACCAGCTTCAAAATCTCCCCTTCCCCCACCGCATCCCAAAACCAGCCCAGTTCGTCCCCTCCCCCCACTGCACCACACAACCAGCCCAGCTCTTCCCCTCCACCCACTGTATCCCAAAACCAGTCCAACCTGTCTCTGCCTCCCTAACCTGTTCTTCCTCTCACCCATCCCTTCCTCCCACCCCAAGCCGCACCTCCATCTCCTACCTACTAATCTCATCCCACCTCCTTGACCTGTCCGTCTTCCCTGGACTGACCTATCCCCTCCCTACCTCCCCACCTATACTCTCGTCTCCACCTATCTTCTTTTCTCTCCCTCTTCGGTCCGCCTCCCCCTCTCTCCCTATTTTTTCCAGAACCCTCACCCCATCCCCCTCTCTGATGAAGGGTCTAGGCCCGAAACGTCAGCTTTTGTGCTCCTGAGATGCTGCTGGGCCTGCTGTGTTCATCCAGCCTCACATTTTATTATCTTTTATTTTAAGTGCTGTGTGATTCCTGATGATGTGTCTTCCAATGGTCCCCTTTCTGTAATATAGTGCACTGTTAATGGAGGTTGTATACTGCAGAAGAGTATTTGTTTTTTTTGGAGAGCATGTGTGTCTCCCATTGTCTCATTGCAATGAGAGGGTTCATCCTCGGTCCCAGCAGGAAGATCGAAATCCATTCACAGACAACCCATTAGTGATGTTGACAGAAACAAGGTGCATTGAGGACCATTGTTCATACCTAACATGCTGAACAATGCTTTTTTAAACCAGAGCCAGTTCTATGAATCTGAACACTGGGTAAGTCTAAATTTTAAAGATTTAAAATCTTTTAAGATTTTAAAGCGTAGGTAGCTCTCTTTCCCTGACTTAAGTTCAATCCTAGAATTACAGGAAAATAATTACTTAAAAGTGCAAAGTGTTTTGGTTAATCAGTCATGAGCTTATCTAGCTGCTCAGTACGCAGCGTTACAATACAGTGCTTGCTACAGGGATTTTGCTATAAAATACCATACCTCACTGGGCGCTTCTGGAAATAACTTGTAATTGTTTATAAGAGGTTACCACAGCTTGAGCATAACTTTTGGGCATTTGCTCAAGATACCTTGGCTGTATCAACAAACACTGGATTTTACAGTGTCTGTGTATATTTTACATCCAGGTCAAGGGTTAAACTGAAATGATTCAATGAACAATGGTGTCTATAACTTTATTGTTTTTGTTTCTGATTTCCAGCATCTGTAGTTCTTTGGTTTTGTTTTTGTTTAAGAATGTATTAAGTAAAGTAATGAAAGGCTTTTTTCAAAGTGGTAGGTTTTAATGATTGCTTTGAAGGAGAAAGGGGAATTGGAGGAAGGAAAGTCTCAAGCTTCGAACCTAGGCAACTGGAGCACATCTACCTGTGGTAGAGTAATTAGTATTACACAAGAGGTCACAATCAGAGGATTGCCGATACCTCAGTGTTACGGATTTTAAAGTCAAGGCCTTGCTTGATCATTGAGGCATCTTGAGACATTCAAGAGGGCAATGATGATTACTTGGATAGAAATAGTGTGGAAAGGTATAGGAAAAATGTGAGAGGTTGCCACTAGATAATGATACTCGTTTGAAGAGCTGGTGCAGGCACGATGGGCTGAACGGCCACCTCCAGTGAAAATTGTGTGTTTCTGTGACCGTGAGCCATTATCATTCCACAAGCACAGGAGTGAAAGAGGAATAGGGCTTTCTGCAAGTCAAGATCTCAGCTGCAAGCTTTTGGATGACTTCAGGTTCATGGAGGATAGAATGTGAGAAATCAGCCAGCTGTGTAGTTGGGTCTGGAGATCACAAAGCCATGAATGGGATTGTTTCAACAGCTGATGAGCTGAGTGGGGTGAGGCTCAGCAGCATTAGAGAGGTGGAAATAGGTTGTGTTACTGATACCAGAAATATGAGGTTGGGGATTGCATCCCAGGATCAGACATCCTACCAAATGAATGAACTGGTCTAGTTTCAGACTGTTACCAGTGAGGGGGAACAGAGTTTGCAATGGCCTCTGATTGCCAATATTTAGTTGGAATAATGTGTTTTGAATTGCAGATTATCCGGTGGCAATAGAATGTAGCTGTGCCAGTCTCCGTGTGGCCTTGCATTCTGTAACTTGATGCAATAATTGATTCTGTTTTAGACTTGAACATTGAAAATCCCAGGACAGTTATCCTTGGGCTAACAGATACTGCTATACAGTGTGGTTAAGAAAACAAAAACAGATGGTTGCTCTATGAAAGCTGCTGATCGCTATCAAAGTGAGCTTGGACCACATGTTAATTACATTATTCTGGGACTGACAGATGAAGCAATGTGTGACCTTGTTTACAAACAGAATATAATCATGCATCTGCTAAATTATACTCGTAAAGTAAGTTGACGACCTCATTCTTCGGACAGTGGTCAATTGCTTGATGTAATGATAAAATCCATTGCAATCAATATGTGTTTCAGACAAATGGTTGAGTCAATTTATCAGCAATGTGCAACAGATTGTTCAGAGAGATAACGAGTGAACTACATACAGAAGATGATTACTGCAGCAGACTGCATATCCACCAATGTGGTATACTGCATCTGCTGTACACGGTGTGGCTGCCTCTACATTGGGGAAACCAAGCGAAGGCTTGGGGACCGCTTTGCAGAACACGTCCCCTCGGTTCACAACAAACAACTGCACCTCCCAGTCGCGAACCATTTCAACTCCCCCTCCCATTCCTCAGGTGACATGTCCATCGTAGGCCTCCTGCAGTCCCATAATGATGCCACCCGTAGGTTGAAGAAACAACAACTCATATTCCGCTTGGGAACCCTGCAGCCCAATGGTATCAATATGGATTTCACCAGCTTCAAAATCTCCCCTTCTCCCACTGCATCCCAAAACCAGCCCAGCTCAGTCTCGCCTGCCTAACCTGTTCTTCCTCTCACCTATCCCCTCCTCCCACCTCAAGCTGCACCTCCATTTCCTACTTAGTAACCTCATCCCGTCCCCTTGACCTGTCTGTCCTCCCCGGACTGACCTATCCCCTCCTTACCTCCCCACCCATACTCTCCTCTGCACCTATCTTCTCCTCTATCCACCCTCAGTCTGCCTCCCCCCCCCTCCCTATTTATTTCAGAACCCTCTCCCCATTTCCCTTTTCTGATGAAGGGTCTAGGCCTGAAACGTCAGCTTTTGTGCTCCTGAGATGCTGCTTGGCCTGCTGTGTTCATCCAGCTTCACACTTTGTTATCTTGGATTCTCCAGCATCTGCAGTTCCCATTATCTCTGTCACGACTATTTGGTGGATTTCAAATATGAAGTTCCTGAGCCAATACAAATAGCCCAAGAACTGAGTAAAATCTAAGCATATATGAATTTGATGCCCATTTTGGTCATGAAAAGCAAAATTGATTTATTTCATAGGTTCCACTTACGAAAACAAAGACTTCAAAAGTTAAGGCATTCGGTGAAAGAAAAGGTTTCATTGCAGAATGTGTGTTAATGATCATTAACTAACTTGAGCAGTATTGAAAAGATAAAGATGGAAATACTTTGTTTCTGTTACTTGGTGATGAAGTGAAATTCAGGTTAATTGCCAGAACAAAAGAAAAGGAGGTTAGTAGATTTTCTTTCCCACCAAAAGGTTTTTAAAAAGGTTTAATACTTTACGAGATGACTGTTGGGGCTCTTATGAAAAGGATTTGATAGGCTCATGGAGAAAGTACACTATGAAAGGATGCAGGAAAAAGGCCTTAAATAGAATTCAATCTGATATCTGGTTAAGGTGTTGTCAGGGACTGGTTCATGTTACAGCTAGCTTCCTCTGTTGCTGTAATTTTTGTTAATTTTATCTTCTGGGTTGAGGTCTCTGTAACTGGGCTCATGGAATAATTAGCTATGTTGGTCCGATGACAATAATTGTTACAGATGTATCTGTGTGTGATGGCCATAGTAATTTCTGGGAACAGTTTAAGGCAGGTGAATGGTAGCAAAATAGTCACAGAATGCCAATAGCATCTCTCTTCCAAAAAGTGATATCTACCTGTTCCGTAAACGTGGGGCTACCCTCCAGATCGACTGACGCCGCCTGAACTTGAGGTGATGTGTGAAAGGGGTCGGGTGTTGGGGGTGGAGATGGAGTCTTTCTTCACATTGGAGAAACTTGTCTGCTAGAATTCTGTGCAGAATTTCAGCATCGATAATATATGTTGAAGGATATAGTTACTGCTATTGTGCCTGAATATAGCGTTGAGAAGTTCTGTCTGCGTGCTTCTGTCCAACCTTGTAAAACACTGGCAGCACTCTTTGCTGGTGAGGCAAGATGCTCATTGGTCCTTTTGGATTTGCACCATGTTGTAATCAGGGGTTTGCTGACTAAGATCTAAGATACTCCAGTCTGAGAGATTGTCGGCCCTATACAACCCACTTAATTAGAGCGTTGAACGGTATAACATAGATTCAGGCTCTTTGACCCATGATGTTGTGCTGAACATGATGCCAATTACACTAGTTCTCTGCCTGGCCTTGGTCCATATCTCTCCGTTCCTTGCATATTCTGTGTTCATCTAAAAGTCTCTTAAACACCCCTATCATATCTGCCACCTCGCCTGGCAGCACATTCCAAATTCCTACCGCTCTGTTTGAAAAAAAATCTTGCCCTTTACGTCTCCTTTGAACTTACCCCTCTCACCTTAAATGCATGCTCCTCGTATGCGATACCCAATCCGTTTCCTTTTATTTTAAATTTAGTTCACTCACAGAACTTGGGCATCTCTGGCTGAGCCAGCACTTCTTGGTCATCCCGAATTGCCCTTGAGAAATTGGAGTTGAGTTGCCTTCTTGAACCACTCCGTAAGCTAACGCCAGGTGGTCTTTTCAGTTTCATCCCTTTTTTGAGATTTTGTGATGATTGTTTCAAGTGAGTGGTTTGCTAGGCCATTTCAAAACATCAACCACATTGCTGTATATCTGGAGTCACATGTAGACCATACCAGGTAAAGATGGCAGATTTCCTCCCATAAAATGCATTAGTCACATTTTTATATCGATCGACAAAGGTTTCGTGGTCATCATTAAACCCTTAAGCCCAGGTTATTTTTTATTGAATTCAAATTCCACAATCTGCGAGGGGGACATTTCAACTTTAGTCCCCAAGATATTAATAGTCTAACAAATAATACAATTAGCACATTACCACTCACCCTCCTCCCCTTCTCTACCAGCAGGTAGTAGAAGCATTTGTGTCAATGAGTTAAGGGGAGATGGTGATCTTGTGGAAATTTCTCAGGACCAATAATCTAGCGATCCTGGCTAATGTTCTGAAGACACAGTTCATATCATAACCATGGCAACTGGTGCAACCTAATTCAGTAGTAATTCTGTAGTATCAAACTGGTAACACTCACCATGAAATCTAACTGTTGAAGAACCAATTTTCCAAACCCATGCCCATTACTGTGTGAAAGGAGATGAGGAGCAGCAAGCAGTGAAAATGGGAAGTAATTATGGAATTGGAAAAAGATGAAGGAACAGAAAACTCATTTTGAAATGTTAAGAAGCAGGTGCAAGGTGAGAGAAAAGCCCTCTCATATCAAAGTTCCTCAGACAGCACCTTCCGAACCCAAAACCACGTCCATCTGGAAGGACAAGGGCAGCAAATACAAGGGAACGCTGCCTGCATGATCCCCTGCAAGGGACTCTCTGTCCTGATTTGGGAATATATTGCCTTTCATTCAGTGTCATGAGTCAAAATCTTGGGTACTCCCACATGACACTGGATATGGACTGCAGCAGCTCACAGTCTAATTCTCAAGGGCAAATAGGGACAGGCATTAAATGCTGGCTGTGTCACCACTCCCACATCCTTTGAATCAATAAAGAAAAACTCCACATTGGTAGGAAGTTGGGAACTGGAGGACGCTGACTTAGAGCGAGTGGCAAGAGGATGAGGGTGGCACGGTGGCTCAGTGGTTAGCACCGCTGCCTCACAGGAACTGTCTGTGTGGAGTTTGCACATTCTGTCTGTGTCTGCATGGGTCTCCTCCCGATGCTCCGGTTTTACCCCACAGCCCAAAGATGTGCAGGTTAGGTTGTTTGGCCACGCCAAACTAAATTGTCTAGGGGTGTGCAGGCTAGGTGAGTTAGCTGTAAGAAATGCAGGGTTACAGGGTTGTGGTAGGGGTATGGGTCTGGGTCTGGGTTCTTTAGAGGGTTGGACTGGACTCGATGGCCGAATGGTCTGTGTCCACACTGCAGTCATTCTATGAACCGTGGTGATATAAGGAAAGATCTTGTGTGCTATAAGCGTTTAGGATCTGAGAATGTGGTGGAGGCACATTCAGTCATGATCAGTTCGTTATTATCTGAAAGGAACACTGGAGGGCTGCAGGGAAAGGATGAGTGTATGACCAAAATTTTTCTTTCAACCTCACTGAGGTGCATTATTTAGTCAATAACTCATGAGTGTGTAATAGATTAGAGCATCTTATTCAGTAAATGGTGAGGTCCTGAGTAATGAGTCCGGAGGCACCTAGTAGTACATGTATATAGTTCATTGAAAGCAGCATCACAGGTGGACTGGGTGGTTAAAAAGACATTTAGCATGCTGGCCTTTATCGGTCAAGGCATTGAATGTAGGAGTTGGGATGTTATGTTACAATTGTGCATGTGATTGGTGAGGCCGCACTTGGAGTATGGTGTACGGTTTTGGTCACCCTATTATGGGAAAGACATAGGTAAACTGGAACATGTGCAAAGAAGATTTACAAGGATGTTGCCAGGACTAGTCGGCCTGAGTTATAAGGAGAGGTTGGCCAGGGTAGGTCTTTATACCACGGAACGTAGGAGATTGAGAGGTGGCCTTATTGAGGTCTACAAAATCATGAATGGCTTTGATAGAATGAATGTGTATGGGCTTTTTCCCAGGGATGGGGAATTGAAAACTAGAGGGCGTGGTTTGAAGGGGAGGGAGGAAAGATTTGAGAAGGACTTGCGGGACAACTACTTCACACAGAGAGTGGTGTGTGTATGGAATTGGCTGTCAGAGAAAGTGGTTGAGACAGGTAAACAGTAACATTTAAAAAGCATTTGGATAGGCACATGGATGGGATGGGTTTTGAGGGATATGGACCAAATGCGGGCAATTGGAACTAGCTGAGTGTGCAGCATGGACCAGTTTGGGCCGAAGGGCCTATTTCCATGCTGTTTTACTCTGACTCTTCATTTTTGACAGTTACTACAATTCAAAGAGCATTTCATTTGCTGTGAAAGTGCTTTTAGCACAATTCTCAGATTGTGGAATACTCTCTATAATTGTATTTGTTTCTTATGGCAAACAAAAGTCTGTAATTTTCTGTGTCAAAAGAAGTTGGGAGCTTGCAGTAACAGTTGACAGAAAAAAAATCATAATTCAGTAAATAATTTTCAATCCTTTTGCTTTGTCTTGTTTTCTGTCTATAAATCTGCATGGTGACCCGTATTTGCAGAGAGTACCTACAAGCTGTTTATGAGTGACAGCGAAACAGGATGATAACATGTCCTGTGCAGCATGCTGCTTGGCCTGCTGTGTTCATCCAGCCTCACATTTTATTATCTTGGATTCTCCAGCATCTGCAGTTCCCATTGTCACTGATAACATGTCCTAATGAGTTACTGTGAAGAGATATAATTAACATTCAGTTAAGAGAAAAAGAAAACTCCAGCAAATGTAAAATTCTGATTCTAATTATAGGGTACTTTTTCCAAGATGGAAGGTATTAAAATAAACAGGATGCTACTACTTAACAGGAAATTGCACTTGTTCTGAGTAATGTACAGAAAGTTGGCATTAAGCCACTTTTCTGGCTCTACCTTTATTTTCCACCCAACCCCTCCCCCTGCACACCATCGACACCACCACTGTTATTATCACAGAAACCTTGATTCATGTCTCACCTGAAATCTGGAGTATTGCTCTAACTCTAATATGTCAGATGGATCAGTTTTTGTCCAATGTGTGCAGGAGGGTTTCCTGATTAAGTATGTCGAAGGGCCGACAAGAGGGGAGGCCACACTGGATCTGGTACTTGGTAATGAACCAGGCCGGGTGTTTGATTTAGTGGTAGGTGAGCACTTTGGAGAGAGTGACCATAATTCGGTTATGTTTACTTGAGCAATGGAAAGGGATAGGAACATGCCACAGGGCAAGAGTTATAGATGGGGGGAAGGGCAATTATAATGCAATTAGGCAAGACTTAGGAGGCATAGAATGGGTTAGCAAAATGCAGGGGATGGGGACAATCAAAATGTGGAGCTGGTTTAAGGAACAGATATTGCGTGTCCTTGATAGGTATGTCCCTGTCAGGCAGGGAGGAAGTGATAAGGTAAGAGAACCCATGGTTTACTAAAGAAATTGTATCTCTTGTTAAGCAGAAGAGGGAGACTTATGTGATGATGAGACGAGATGGTTCAGATGAAGCAATGGAGAGTTACAGATTAGCAAGGAAGGATTTAAAGAGAGAGTTAAGAAGACCAAGGAGGGGACATGAACAGACATTGGCAGGTAGAATAAAGGAGAACCCTAAAGCTTTCTATAGGTATGTGAGGAATAAGAGGATGACTCGGGTAGGAATAGGGCCAGTCAAAGACAGAAGTGGGAAGTTGTGTGTGGACCCTGTGGAGATTGGAGAGTGCAAATGATTATTTCTCATCTGTTTTCATTGCGGAACAGGAGAATATTGTAGAGGAGATGACTGAGTTATGGGCTACTAGAATTGAAAGGATGAAGGTTAGTAAGTAGGAGGTGTTATCAATTCTAGAAGGTGTGAAGGCAGCTAAATCCCTGGTCCAGATGGGATTTTTCCGAGGATGATCTGGGAAGCTAGGGAGGAGGTGGCAGAGCCTTTGGCCTTGACCTTTGAGTCCTCATTGTCTATAGGTTTAGTACCAGAGGACTGGAGAATTGCAAATGTTGTGCCCTTGTTCAAGAAGGACAGTGGAGATGACCCAGGTAATTATAGACCAATAAGCCTTACGTCTGTTGCAGGAAAAGTTTTGGAAAGAATTATAAAAGATAGAATTTATAGTCAACATCTAGCAAGCAACAATTTGATTGGCACGGATTTGTCAAGGGCAGGTCGTGTCTCACAAACCTCATTGAGTTTCTTGAGAAGGTGACCAAGCATGTGGATGAGGGTAGGGCAGTTGACGTGGTGTACATGGACTTCAGTAAAGCCTTTGATAAGGTTCCACATGGTGGGCTATTGGAGAAAATACAGAGGCATGGGATTGAGGGAGATTTAGCAGCTTGGATTAGAAACTGGCTTTCTGTAAGAAGGCAACGAGTGGTGGTTGATGGAAAATATTCAGCGTGGAGTCAGGTCACTAGTGGTGTGCCTCAAGGATCTGTTTTGGGACCACTGCTGTTTGTCATTTTTATAAAATGCATTTTGGATGCAGGCATAGGTGGATGGGTTAGTAAGTTTGCATATGACACTAAAGTCGGTGGAGTGATGGACAGTGTGGAAGAATGCTGCAGGTTGCAGGGAGACTTGGATAAACTGCAGAATTGGGCTGAAAGGTGGCAAATGGAGTTCAATGCGGATAAATGAGAGGTGATTCACTTTGGGAAGAATAATAGGAAGGCAGAATACCGGGTCAGTGGAAAGATTCTTGGTAGTGTGGATGTCCAGAGGGATCTTACTGTCTGTGTACACAGATCCCTGAAAGTTGCCACCCAGGTTGATAGTGCTGTTAAGAAGGCTTATGGTGTGTTAGATTTTATTGGTAGAGGGATTGAGTTCTGGAGCCGTGATGTCATGCTGCAACTGTACAAAACGCTAGTGTGGCCTCATTTGGAATATTGCGTGCAGTTCTGGTCGCCCCATTACAGGAAGGATGTGGAAGCATTGGAAAAGGTGCAGAGGAGATTTACCAGGATGTTGCCTGGTCTGGAGCGCAGGCCCTATGAAGAAAGGCTGAGAGACTCGGGTCTGTTCTCATTGGAGAGAAGGAGGCTAAGAAGGGATTTAATAGAGACATACAAGATGATCAGAGGATTAGATAGGGTGGACAGTGAGAGTCTTTTTCCGTGGATGATGACTTCAGCTTATACAAGGGGGCATAGCTACAAATTGAGGGGTGATAGATTTAAGACAGATGTCAGAGGCAGGTTCTTTAGTCAGATAGTGGTAAGGGTGTGGAACGCTCTGCCTGCCAATGTAGTTAACTCAGCCACATTAGGGGCATTTAAACAGTCCTTGGATAAGCATATGGATAATGATGGGATAGTGTAGGCGGAGGGGCTTAGATTAGTTGACAGGCCGGCGCAGCATCGAGGGCTGAAGGGCCTGTTCTGCATTGTATTGTTCTATGTTCTAGTCATGAGATATGGTGGATAAGACTTGGTTATGGAGGTAACGTTTCTATCTGATACTATTTTTGCAGTTGGAGGCAAGAGTACGGGTGTGTTTCACAGAGTTGGGAAATTTGATGTAAGGCAGGCCATTTGAAAATCGTGCTGAATTTAAACAGACCCCATTTTTGCAGCCATGTGGGTGACACATGTACACATAAAATATAAATGCACCTGATGAGTAGATTAGATCTGTTTGAAAGTCGTGATTTATAGTTACTTGAATCCTCAGCCATTTAAAAATGAAAAAAAAAGTGCCTTCGAAGTTAGAGGAAGAGAATATACATAATGCTGGATTGCTCTGATTGACAGTCTGCCTGGTATAACTTGGGGGCGAAGAAAACATAGCTAACTTGTCCTGGAGTTTCAATAAAATTTACTGTTGACATTTTCCAACAACTATTGTTTAAGTAGAGGTAATTATGAATACTTGACTGAGTTTCAAAAGGACTAAAACACATATTTCATGTTTTGACTGACCGTTTTAATAGGTAATTATAGGATTACCTGTCTTTGACATTATCGAATAGAAATTTGTTTTCCGAACTGACCACTTGCAAGGTAAAATCTTTGAATGGATTGCATGAATGAGTACTCCTCTTCCCCCTGTCAACCCTGTCCTATATCAGCTATGTGAGTAAGGACTTTAATACATGGTTAGAAGTCTAAATTTTTTGATCTCTGCATGGCTAATGAGCTCTGTACAAAGCAGATACTGGGTTAGTGTCTTGGATGTATGAGATGGTGGGAGAATAGTACAGCACAGGGCATTTGAGGTGTGAGAGGCATGGACGGCCCAACAGCCCTGAAGCAAACTGAGCTGAAGTCATAGAGAAGACTAGTGCACTTTCTAAACAACCTGACTCAGCACTTGCCCACTCCTGGGGTCACCTCCAAACTGCTTCTGTGGTCTACTGGCCCCATGTCATTCTGTCCCTGCCTGCCTGAAGCAAAGCCGGTGTACCATTACCCTTTATAACAAGACACAACTGCTAAGTTGTTAAATTTCTCAACTCACATTAATCTCCGCAAGCACTGAAAACCTAGTCCATTGATTTTTTTTTTTTAAAAATGTGACTTTTGTTGACAGTGTTTCAAGTCATTCACAGTATCACAGCCAGTGCCATCCTTACTCCCCGCATTAGCTTCACACTGTCCAAACACCTTGTGGCCCAGGGAGTTAATTTTGAAATTCTTCCCACTGCTTTTAGAACATAGAACAGCGCAGCAAAGTACAGGCCCTTGCGAATTGCGGGGTGTTGCATGCTGAGGATGTCTAACATCCTTCATCATTCTCTGCTGAATTTACAATATTTAGTGTGGTTAAAGAGGAAACTAAAGTACTCATGTAAATGGCATTCGTTCAAGAGCTGGAAATATCCAAAACTGCTTTAGATATTCTATTGTTCTGCATAAAGCAAACACAGCTTTTAATGGGTGTGTGAATTAAACTGAATCTAGTGGTCTGTTCTTTACCCGTCAGTGGTAATAGATATTAGTGATAATCCCATTACTGATAATACTGTTATGAGGATAATATTGTTTTGCTCCAATGAAGAGAGAAGGACATGGTCTGAGTCTGCTTCATCTTATTTGAAGTGATTGCTGTGTTGAGACACAAATTGTTTGTTTATTTCCCAGGAGTGGGAACTGTGGCTCATTCTGTAAAAATATGCTTTCAGATTTATGAATTTGCTCGACTTTGAAAATATTTTTCAAGCCATTGACATTTTCATGACCTATCATGTCAGTATTTGCATTGAATGAAAACAACTTCAGTGCAGAATGGTCACCTAAAAGATTGTTTTAACTCTGGGTCTTCACTGGTAGAACCAAACACAACACCAACAAATGATGACTGGAAGGCGGATGGGTGCAGGCTGGGTGGCCGATTTCGGAAGTGCAGGTTTATTGAGATTTTTCAGCTCTTAGAGCGCAGATACACCAGCTGCCACTTGGCAGGAGAAAGCCGTGATCAGTTTTTATCCAAATCCCCAGCAGGATCTGGTGCTATTTCATCTACAGCAGGAAGAATTATTACTGTCTCCAATTGACAAGGTCATCAGCACAACTCAATGATAGTTCTTTGCTGTCTGTTTGTTCCTCCCTCCCTCCCTCCCTCCCTCCCTCCCTCCCTCCCTCCCTCCCTCTCTCCCTCTCTCTCCCTCTCCCTCTCTCTCTCACGCACGCACACAGACACATATAGACACAGATACGTACACACAGCACTCCGGTTCACGCATGCAGGCATGCAGATAAAGACAAAAACATGTAGACAACACATACATATGCACACAACGGATATACACGTCACCTTTGTTTCAGTGATGAACTATATAAAACAGTTGCATAGGTGTCCAGGGCCGTGGTTCTTTCATTCAAAACATCCCATTTCAAATGGATCGTAGATGACATCCAGCCTTCTGTGTTATAATAAAATATTATGGTCATAATGAGTATCGCATGGCAAAGCTGTTTAAATAATGGCTTTAAGAAAACAAGTATCTGCTAATGGCCCGGTGGTTCAGTGGTTAGCGCTGCTGTCTCTCAGCACCAGCGATGCATGTTCGATTCCACCCTGGGGCAACTAACTGTGTGGAGTTTACACATTCTCCCCGTGTCTGCATGGGTTTCCTCTGAGTACTCCAATTTCTTCCCGCAGGCCAAAGATGTACAGGTTAGGTGGATTGGCCGTGCTAAATTGCTCCACAGTGTACAGGGATGTGGCCTTCTGGTGAATTAGCCATGGGAAATGCAGGGTTACCGTGGATAGGGTGTGTCCAGGTGGGATGCTTTTCAGAGGGTCAGTGTGTACTCCTTGTGCCGAATGGCCTGCTTTCGAGCTGTAGGGATTCTTTGATCTAATGAATTTATTTTTAAATGTGTCAGAAAATACTTTTGCTTGTATAGAGATCTGGCTTTTTCCATATGAACAAAAAATGGTACAGCACTGAAGCAGGCCCTTCAGCCCACCGAGACTGGAAGCTGACGTTATTTCAGTAACATGCTGCTAACTCATTAATTCTCGTCCCCAGTTTTTAAAGGATGTACAGCCAGAGTTTATGTAAATGTTGCTGGCACCGTGCCTCAATACCTGGCCTCCAACCTGACTCTTTGGATGACTATTTTGCAAACATTTGTCCCTTTCAGATTTTGAGTATCCAACAACATTCCACCCAGAATCTACCATTGGCCATTCATCCTTCATTTCGGATCCATCACATTGGTATTTTATTTAGTCACAAGTCTGTTCAAAATGAAGAGCACTCATTTTGTTGCTAAGCTGATCCTAGTAACCAGGAGATTTAGATTTACAGCTCAAAAGGTCATAACTGTGTTGAGCTCATATCCACTCCCAAGTGTGAGGAGCAAAACAAATTACAATACCTCAGCAAGTAAAATAAATCCATTTAAATTCTTAATTTGCCATTCTTGACTGTGTATCCTATTAATTAAACAGTACTATGTTTGAATCTGCTTACTTCCATTCTAGTCTCCTTCTGTTGTTTCTGCACCGTCACTGTCTAGTAAGTTTTGACCGTGAGTCCCTTATGTGGTTTATTACTTCAGTCGGGCACAGTGATGAGAATTTAGTTGCCTGAGCCCATGAATATAACAGAGCACTGCTCTTTATTAAATTGCATTGGCTGTTCTATGAGCTTGTTCTTTTTAACTTATCAAATTAACGAAGATTGGTATTGTCTTCATTACCAATTGTTGCAGAAGTGGCCATTTCATCTCAGTAAATACTATAATGCTCTCAAAACATTATTAAAAATAATAAACAGTAAAAGTCTGAGCACCGACCCCTGGGTTTTCAAAATAAAATTTGACTTTACCCATGGCCTGAAAAGATGGTAATGGCAGAAACTCTGATAACATTTGAAGGATGTGTTCTTATGAAGTGTGTGGAGCAAGAGTTGGAAAGTGGAAGGGCATTGGTTGGCTGCTTACCTGCTAGCACAGACAGAATGGGTGGAATGGCCTCCCTTGGTGCTGTAAATAAATATAATTAAGACAACGCTTTGATGCATCTTGATTGATGTCCAGGGAATTGACTAGCACCTACATTTAAAAATAAATCTGAAACACTGAGTAATGCAATTAAGCATTTTGTAATTCAATTCTCGTATGTGCACTTGGACTTACTGTTCAGTATTCAATTTCTCCACATTATCTGCACCTTGCCCACTTATTTAAAACTTTATTTAATTGATTTGACACTTTCACCCTCTTTTAAACACTGAAAAGTGTTTGTATTAAAAGAAACGAAAGCTTGCTTCTCCGAACAAAAGGTCTTTATTCAGCTGGTAGGAGTACAGTTGCTATCACCCTGCTGTTAACATGCGCGTGCCAACTATTCCCATACTGTCAGCTTTTTCCCCACAATGCTGGCCGGTTTAGTCTCTACTGGTGATTATGCAGGGAGCAGAGTCCAGTTGAACTCTTTCAAGTGAGGCTAGAGTGGGCAGTGGCATTAGAATTTGGTTGCTTGTCAGCTTTGTAACCGCATTGCTAAATGCAATGCACCATGATTAATATAAGTGTGCGATTCACAAGGGAATAATATGGAATTCTGCATTTGATTACTGAAGTACAATGAAACTGAGCAATGAGATAATTTGTTTACTTGAGAGCCTCAAATGGGTCACTGATTTAATTTTCACAGTCATAGAATAACTTGATTGTATTAAGATTTGCTAAATGTCATGGTATTTCTTCTTTAATTACAGCCTCTCCCTTTATCAGTGGGCAGGAAGAGGGTGGATGGTCCTGGACCAACAATTGAGTGAGAGGTGTGAGGCACGTGGGGAGCAGACAGTTTGCTTAAGAGGATAGAGTGCAAAAAGAAAACTTACCTGCGCTTGTGATTCACCAGCACTTTGCACTTTACTATTTCACCCAGTAGCCCATCTCCATTCGGGATTTTCCACGCTGCAGGCTGCTGTCAACTTTAAATCATTTTCCTGATTGCACAGCAGGAGCCTGCTTTTAAACCTTACAGAAGAGTCAGAGAGATTTTACACCATGGAAAGAGACCGTTCAGACCGTTGTGGCTCTGCTGGTCATCAAACATTTATCTACTCTCATCCCGTTGCCCAGCATTTGACACACAGCTTTGAATGGTGTGGTATTTCAAATATTCATTTAAAATCTTCTAAAATGTCTTCAGGGTTCCACCTCCATCACCCTTCTTAGGCGGTGTGTTCCAGAAACCCACCAGTCTGGGTGAAAAGGTGTTTTCTCAATTCATACTTAATACCTTAAAACTGTAACCCCTCTACTGTTGACCTCTCTACTTTTCTCCATATTCACCCTGTCTGTGCCCCTCAGAACTTTGAACACCCACTGCCTCACCCAAGCCTTGACTGCTGTAAGGGAATCAACTCCAGTGGCTCTGGTCTCTCTTCACAGTTGAATCACTCCAGCCCAAGCAACATTCTAGTGAATCTTTTCTGTACCCTTTTTAATGTAATCATATTCTTCTGACAGTGTGATAACCAGAATTACACAAACTACTCTCAGCTGTGGCCGAAATACCGTCATGTACAGCTTCATCATGAGCTCCTTGTTCAGTATCTTGACTAATAAAAGCAAGTTTTCCATCTGTCGTCTTCACTGGCTCTCCAATAGAAGACACAGGGTGGTAGTAGATGGAAGGTCTTCAGCCAGGAGCTTGGTGATCAGTGGTGCGCTGCAGGGATCTGTTCTGGGACCTGTGATCTTTGTAAATGAATTGGATGAGGAAGTGGAAGGGTGGGTTAGTAAGTTTGCCAATAACACGAAGGTTGGTAGAGTTGTAGATAGTGTGGAGGGCTGTTGTAGATTGCAACAGGACATTGACAGGATGCAGAGCTGGGCAAAGAAGTGGCAGATGGAATTCAACCCAGAGAAGTGTAAAGTGATTCATTTTAGAAGGTCAAATTTGAATGCAGAATACAGGGTTAATGGCAGGATTCTTGTCAGTGTGGAGGAACAGAGGGATCGTCAATAGATCCCTCAAAGTTGTGACCCAAGTTGATGAGGTTGTAAAGAAGGCGTATGGTGTGTTGGCTTTCATTGTCAGGGGAATTGAGTTGAAGAACTGTGAGGTAATGCTGCAGCTCTATAAAACTCTAGTTAGACCACACTTGGAGTATTATGTTCGGTTCTGGTCACCTCATTATAGGAAAGATGTGGAACTTTAGAGAGGGTGCAGAGGAGATTTACCAGGATGCTGTCTGGAGGGCAGGTCTTATGAGGAAAGGTTGAGGGAGCTAGGGCTTTTTTCATTGGAGCGAAGAAGGATGAGAGGTGACTAGGCAGAGGTATACAAAATGATGAGAGGCATAGAGTGGATAGTCAGAGACTTTTTCCTAGGGTGGAAATGACTTTATGAGGAGGGGACATAATTTTAAGGTGATTGGAGGACGGTATACGGGAGATGTCAGAGGTAGGTTCTTCGCACAGAGTGGAATGTGCTGCCAGCAGTGGTAGTGGACTGAGATACATTAGAAAATTTTAAACAACTCTTGGATGGGCACATGGAGGATAGTAAAATGTAGGGTATGCAGAATAGATTGATCTTCATAGTATAATCGGTCAGCACAACGTTGTGAGTCGAAGACCCTGTACTGTTCTGTGTTCACCACTTTATCTACCTGTCCTGCTGCCTTCAAGGATCTTTGGACATAAACAACAAGGTCTGTCTGATTTACTGTACTTCCCAAGTTTCCATCATTTATCATGTACTCCCTTGTCTTGTTAGTTTTCCCAAAATGCACCACCTCATACTTTTCAGGATTAAATTCCATTTCCTGCTCTTTAGCCCACCTGCTCCATACTGTACTTAAGGCTTTTGTCTTCGCTGTTTACCATTCAATAATTTTTGTGTTGATTGCACACTTCCTGGTCATAGCTCTTACATTCATGTCTCGATCGTTAATGTTCGCACCAAGCAGCAAATGACCTAGCACAGAACACTTTTTGACATGACCCTAGACACAGCTGTCCCGTACACACAAAAACACCCTTGGACCACCACCTTCTGTTTCCTGCCACTGAGCCAATTCATGATCCAAATTACTCAGATCTCATGTGACCTTGGCTTCCTAACTAGTCTATGATGCAAGAACTGGTCAAAAGCCTTACTGAAGTCCACATGGACTGCGTCAACTGCCCTACCCTCATCTACACACCTATTCACTCCTCGAGCAACTCCGATTTGTTCATCACAATTTCCCTCTGACAGTGTCGCTCTGGCGTAGAGCTCTGACCTGCCCCACATCCACAAACCCGAAGTAGCTGCTTTAGCAGTAGCCTGGAGCTTCATAGTGTGGATTGTTAACCACACCCACCACTCCTCTTCCTCTCCCGACTGCTGGCTCATTTACATTTCACCCCAAGAATGGACTCCGAGGAACTTATGTCAAGCTGCCTGTCTTCTGCATGATTAGATCATTGCTGAATGTAAGGCACACTTGGATGCTTTAGCTTATACAATAGCAAAAATTCACATTTATATAGCCTCTTTAACATGGGTAAACATTCAAAGATGCTTCACAAAGGAAATGTTATGAAACAAAGCTTAGAATTCACAGAGATGGAGCAGATGCTTTAAATCTGGCAGATATTAATTTCTCCATAATTTTGATATGAAATGATCAATTACCTTGTGTTTTTTTTTCTAATAGTAATGCACAGCAGGCCATGATGGTACCTGTGTTGATAACCGGCCAATGTTATTTCCCTTGTTGCTCTTTTAAGAGCCCAGATGGTACAAGTCAACATCTGTCTGATTATACGGCTTCAATGTCCCAGCCCGTCCTCTCAGAATCAGAGAACTGTCACAGCGCTGTCAGAGGCTGTTCAACCTATTGTGACTGCTCTGCTGTCTGACCATTTTGATGGGGTATTTATTCCCCATAATTGTGCACAATCACGGTTATTTAAATAGAAACAATGCTGTCTTGAATGTCTCTGTTGAAGCCGTCTTTGGCACATTTCCGGTCAGTACATTCTATCGTCTAACTACTCACTGCGTGAGTCTTTTCCTTCCCTCAACTTACATTTGCTTCCTAACACCTTACATCTGTGCTATCTGGTTCTTCATCCTTTTATAATGCTGTCATTACTTCTCATTTATACTCCTTGCTGAGGGTCATTGAATAATCTGATGAAGGATGATTGAAATATGGAACTCTATACTGCAAAAGGCTGTAGATTCAGGGACAATTTAGATAAATGCAGGGTGTTGCATTTTGGGAGGTCAAGCCAGGGCAGAGTCAATGATAATGTTCTGTAACACACCCCAGGACAAAGAGATCTCAGGGTACAGGTTCATAGCTCCATGAAAGTAGTCACAGGTGGACAGGGTGGTGAAGAAGGCTTTTAGCATGCTTGCTTTCAATGTTCAGAGTGCTGAGTACAGGAGTTGGGATGTCTTGTTGCAGCTGTCCAAGATGTTGGTGAGGCCACACTTGGAGTACTGTGCACAGTTCTGGTTACCCAACTATAGAAAGGATATTATTAAACTCGAAAGAGTGCAGAAAAGATTTACTCGGATGCTACCTGGACTGGAAAGTTTGAGTTATAAGGAGAGCTTGGATAGGATAGGCTGCAACTTCTTTTCCTGGAGCATAGGAGTCAGAGAGGTCCTTATAGAGGTCTTTAAACGATGAGAGGCATAGATAAGGTAGATAGTCAACAGTTTTCCCCCGTGATAGGGGAGTCAAAAACTAGAGGGCATTTAAGGCGAGAAGGGAGAGATACAAAATCGACTAGAGGGGCAAATTTTTTTTACACAGAGGGTGGTGAGTATCTGGAACAGAGGTAGTGGTAGAAGAGAGTACAGTTTTGTCATTTAAAAAATCATTTGCACAGGTACATGGATGGGATAAGTTTGGAGGGATATGTGCCAAATGCAGGCAAGTAAGTCAGGTTTAATGGGCAGGTTGGGCTCAAGGGCCTGTTTCCATGCTCTAGACCTCTATGACTGTAATTGGAGCTTTCACGAATGAGCTAGCTAGGATTTTGCTAGGTCCAGATCACCCATAATCTTACCGAATAGTGGAGCTGGCTCAAAGGGTCCAAGGATCTATTCCTGCTCTTAATTTGTATGTTTGAAAGGGAATTGAGGAATAAGGTGCCAAAGTAAAATAATGGAGTTGAAGTGCAGAATTGAATGACCTAATTAAATGGAACAGCAGTCTGGGGCAATCTTACTATGACCAAAGAAAGACATATTATCAAACTCCTCAACCCCCACCGTACCCCATCTCTTGGTCATTATTATAAAAGCTAGATGTAGAACTGTCTCCTTTAAGACATACAACGTAGAAACAGGCTGTTCAGCCCACCATGTCTATGCTGACCAACAAACACCAAACTGCAATAAAATAAAACAAGGAACTGTGGATGCTGGCAATCTGAAATGAAAACAGAAATTGCTGGGGAATCTCAGCAGGTGTGGCAGCATCTGTGGGAAGAAAGCAGAGCTAATGTTTTGAGTTTAGTGACTGTTCATCAGAACTGTTGTAGGCAGTAAAAACTACTATTTATGCTGTATGAGGGGCAAAAATGGGATTGGAAAGGGAGAAGCAAGCAGATAGGTGTAAATGGATGCCAAAAGAGATAGAGAGAGAGATGAAAGAGGTAGGTAAATTAACAGATTAAGGATAACAGGTCAGGATTGATGAAAATCTGAATAAGAGACAATAAGAGCCAAGCGTGAGAAAATGGGTTAGCTGTACTGAATGCAACCTATATAATGTGAATGTTCTAAGGAAGGGTCACCGGACCTGAAATGTCAACACTGTTTTCTCCTTCACAGTTGCTGCCAGTTCTGCTGATGTTTTCCAGCAACTTTGTTTTAGTTCCATATAATGTGATAGTGGGCCAAGCAGTGCATGAGAATGGGTGACTGTGACTGGGTACAGCTATAGGTATCAAAACACAGAAGGTTGGAATCTGGCTCTAAAGTTATTTCTTCCTACCTTTACTATAAGTTTTCTTCATCTTCTTCTTTAACGTCTCTTGCTTCTTTCAGGTCAAAGGGGTGACCACAGTACCCACGGGGGCCTCAGTTATGCCTGTCTCTTTGTGGGGTATGTGGAACATTTCTTGTTCCAGTCCTGCTCCAGCCTCCACCCCAGCTCTTTCTCCATTAGGTTGATGATATCATCGGTGCTGCTTCCCTTTCTTCTTTGGAATTGGGGAAAAAAATTGATCAATTTTGCCTCTCAGTTCCGCCCCACCCTCACCTTTTATCTGGTTCATCTGATTCTTCCCTACCATTCCTTAACATCTCTGTTTCCATTTCTGGGGACAGGCTTGCTACCAATATCCAACACAAATCAACAGACTCCCCCAGTTACGTTGACTATACATCCTGACACTCCGCTTCCTGTAAGGACACCATCCCATGCTCCTAGATTTGCCATCGGTAGATGACTTGGAGGACATCACTTTCCAAGTAGCGGGACCGGGTTGCGGAGGTGGTGGTGGGTGTCCGAAATGTCCACCATTTTCCTCAGCTGAGGACTCCCCACCGTCACAGTTGACAGGACCCTCAGCCATGTCAGATCCATTTCCTGTACTTCAGCCCTTGCTCCTTCCTTCCCTCCCTTCTACCTGTAACAGTGTTGCTGTCCTCCTGGGCCTCAGTCACCACCTCACCAATCCACTGGTTCTCCTTTGTCTACAGTGCAAGTTACTTCTTCAGAAACTCCGAGAGCTAGTTAAACATAATTTCCTTTTGACAAAAGTGTGTTGGATCTGCCTGAATACCTCGATCGTGTTTTATTGAAGCCGACGTTTTGAAGTTTTGATTGATAAATACCAAGCCGGTTGGTTATTGCTTCCAATTGGTAGGATTTGTTCATTAGGAAGTCAGCAGCAATGCTAATGTTTTCCCTTAAACGTGGCTTGTTCAGTGCACTTTGTGGTACATTCTAGATTGCTGTGTGGCCAAGTACCCACACCTTGGCTAGTGATGTGAACGCACTCAAGGCATGTTTCTGGCAGTAGCCAATTTATAAGCCTCAGCAATACCTCACTTGGTGACAGCTTTTACTTTTCCAATGCTGCTCCAGCCCTACTTAACGCTCTTATGTGTATAACCTACCATCCACAACAGCCCCCCCCCTTCAAAATTGGTTCTTCAAATGCTCTCATTTTTGTTTTAGTATGTAAACTAGAGAAGCAATAGTGATCATTGCTCTGAACTGGTTATCAGTATTCCTGCAGTGTTGTTCAGAGGGTGTGGATTTGATTCTCCCCATGACCAGTAGAAAGATTTGATGTCAATAAAACCTGGAATAGAAATCTAATCTGATGGTAACCTTGTCATAAAATTGCATCTGGTTCAGTAATGTTCTTTAGAGCAGGAAATGTGCTCCTCTGCTATGGTCTGACCTAATTGTGGCTCCAGACCAACTGCAGTGTGGTTGAATTTTCATTGCACTCTGAAATGGCCTTGCAAACTACGCAGTTCAAAGGCAATTGAGAAGTGAAATGTCTGTTTTATCAGTGACAGCCACACCTAATGCAAGATTTAAAATCTCTTCATAATCTCTCATCCCTGCCCATGTCTAACTTTGTCCAGCCCTATAATCCTTCCCCTAATGTTCATCTCACAATGGTGCCTTGTGCCTCACTCTTTTTTTCCGGTCAATCATTTATGTACATGCCTGATGTCTTCTGCTCTTGATTTGATCCCTTGACACTTCTGTCTCTTTCCTCTCTTTAAGATCCTTCAGCCAAGAATTTGGTCCCTCGTCCATTTTTTTGGCTTAGCCTTCATCTGTTAGACAGTGTTTCTGTGGATCACCTTTGGGACAACAGGGTTTAGAGGCCAGTTTTCTGAATAGGCAACTTGTGGTTATCATACAGAATAGTTTATATGTGTACATGCTTACGAATAGCAATCTAATTGAGCTCTTAAAATTATGTATTCAATGAGTAATGGATTTATGAGTGTGATTACAAGCAGTAATCAGTACATAGTCTTGGATCAAGGTAGTTTGCAACTTGCCCATCAAATTCAGACATGAGTTCACTTTTAACGTCACTGCAGTTTGTATAATGTAAATACTATGGAATGTGTATCAGACTTGGGTTGACACTGACTGTCTGCATGTTATATTTCACTATTGATGGACTTACAGAAGAATTAGTGATTTCTGTGTAATTATGATGAACATATTCCACATTCATTTGCAGTTATTTCGCATTGAATGGTATTAAATAGTTTAGGCCCAATTTTGTTAGATCCAGCTGCGCATACTCTGAATTTCATGTACAACATAATATTGAAGCAAAACTCCAGTTGATTTCACTGATGCAAGCAATTAGCGTGACAGCAATGAGTTGGTTTTAAGTTATTAACTCTTTAAAGTACCAAAAATGAAGTTGTTACCCTGAGAGCCATCCGTTTCTCTTCATCTTTACTTCTCTCCCAACACTGCTTCCTAATATGAGAGAAGAACTGTACCAGGGTTCTCGATGCTAAGCTGAAACCAAGTTTGTAAATATGTGGAATGGCTTACAGTAGCTTTTCCCCAAGCTGCTTATCCTTTCCCTTCTTTCTACCAATGGGGTGAGGCACATTGATCCAGGTTGGTGTCTTTCATGGCGAGATTGAGAGTTATGTTTGGAGCCATCAACAAAAATCCTGTTTTTCCATCCCTGTAGCATGGAACTTTGGCTGATACCATTTACGTCAGAGTTCAGATTGTACCTGCATGCAGCAAGGCTTTAAATCCCTGCATTAGGTTTAACTGGACATGCTGTTTATTGCTGAGTTTTCCCAGCAATTTCTCTGTTTGCTCTCATCAGCTCTGAAGAAGGGTCACTGGACCTAAAAACTGACTCTGCGTTTTCTCCACAGATGCTGTCAGACCTTTTGAATTTTCCCAGCAATTTCTGTTTTTATTGTTGTTGAAGGTGTTTATCTAATTGCTAGATATAGCTGATAGAAACTACTGTTTTCAAAGCACCTTTTAGAATGTGGACAAGACAGAATGATGCAAACTCTCTCAATGCATGAAGAAAAGAAAGACTTTAATTTAGAAAGTGCCTTTCTCAACCTCAGGACTGCACTTTTGCAGGGCACTCATCATCGTATTGTTGGAAACATGGCAGCCAATTTGCTCCCAAAATACTGCAATGTGATGATGACCAAGCAGTCTGTTTTGTGATGTTGATTGAAATATTAAATGATTAGTCTGTATTCCTGGAAATTGTCCAACACATCTATTGGAATTATGCCATGTGAGCTTTTGTGTCCACCTGAGAGGCTCAGTACAGCTTTGGTTTATCATTTCGTCTCAAAGGGGCATCACTGACAGTGCGGCACTCCCTCTGTATTTACGGCTTCAAGACTTCAGGTAGAATTCAACTACTGAGGCTTTGAAGATCTGAATTTGGTTGATACAGCTCACCATCTCCTCCAGAATTGTGCTGTCACTGAATTCTTCTTTGACATGCACTTATTGGATGTGATTGATGGTAATATCATGCTCAGTGACCTGGTGCTCAAGAATGCTTCAGAGTGTTCCAAGCAGTACTTCAGGACTTAATACTTGTTGGTGTGTTGTGTCTTGCCATCAGGGAGTTCTAACTTTGAGATGCTGGTCCATAGACAGATTTTACCACTCCATAGAATTTCCTTATGTCACTCGCATCATGCTTGTATACTAGTATGAAAAGATTCAAGAACGTTTCTTCACTGCTGTTATCAGACTCTTGAACAGACTTCTCAAATGTTAATTCTGATCTCCCTCTCTGAACCTTCTCTGTGGCTGTAACACTGTGCTCTGCACTCTGTTCTGCTGTGCTGATGCGCTTTGTATGGTATGATCTGTCTGGATAGCATGCAAACTAATACTTTTCACTGTATTTGGTACATGTGACAATCATTCAATCAGGATTGCCCTATTTTTTCCAGTGGTATGTACGGATGATGTGAACCCAGCAAATATGTCAAATCACAGGAGCCCCAGACCAGCGAATCATTGCATTGTGCTCAATGTGTGACTGACATAATTAACTATTCATAGAACAGAGGTCAATATTGATGACCATTGTGAAAATTCGTCAAAGGCTTGTGTATTTTCACGGTGAATAATTTTGTCAAATAGTTAATTCAGGTGCCTTCGATTGTTTTTCAGGTTTTCCGCCTTTGCTTTGGATCATATCCTTCTGCTGTGGACAGTGGGCTGGATAGTGAAAATTGGGATGCATTCAGTGCTGGAGAGAAACTAATCCAAATTGAGGTAAGGAGGGCTTCGGCTGACATTCTTGGGCATATCAATGGGAGTATGAAGGTAATTTCCTCCCCTGTTCGAAGTTGCAGATTTTAGAGATACTAAGGAATATGAAACAGCAATTTGAAGCCATGTCTGTCCTGCGTCTTGAAGATTTACATACTGCTTAAAGCCATTATTACAAAGTCGCTCATGGTTTTGTGTGGCAGTCCGTGACGTGATATTTGTGACTGATATTTGGGGTAATGAGTTCTACACTACTTCCAGTTGAGGTGTTTACTATGAGAAGTGTACTGTGGGAGGGTCAGTGGAAGGAGATTAGCAAACTGTGTCACTTGTAGGATAGCCAAACCTGAACATGTGAAGTTAGTAACTGAATTGTCCAGTTTTGGATTATATTAGTTTGTAGCACTAAAAATGTTGTGATGTAATCTCTCCCTGTCCTTTCATGAAGCACCCTCATTGTCTGAAAAGACATGCACAGAAAAGACAATAAATATTCAGTTTGTCTGCCAGCATCTGTGGAGAAACAGAGATAATATTTTGAATCTGCCTTGTGCTGTTGAAAAATAAAGAAAAGTAAAGGCAAGGGATAGGGCAGAGCATAGGTGAGATTAAATAACAAATGTTCTTCTTCCATTTCCACACAAAATCCATTGCATTTCTACTCTCCTTCAGTTCTGAAAAAGAGTCACAGTCATACAGTGCAGAAACAGACCTTTTGGTATCCAGCCCATCCATACTGAACTTAATCGCAAATTAAACTACTCCCATCTGCCTGTGCTTAGCCCATATCCCTCTAAATATTTCTTATTCATGAAATTATCCAAATTTCTTTTAACTGTTGTAACTGGACTTGCATCCAGCATTTCCCCTAGAAGTTCATCCCACACATGAACCACTCACTGTGTAACAAAAAAATGCCCTCCCCCAAGTCTTTTTAAAATCTTTCTTCTCTCACCTTAGAAATATGCCCCCAGTGTTGAACTCCCTCACCCTAGGGAAGAGATGCCTGTCATTCACCATATCTATACCCCTCATAATGTTATAAACCTTTGATTAAACCTCTGTTTCTTTCTCTACAGATATTGCCAAACCAGCTCAGTATTTCCACCACTTTCTGTCTTTTTATTTCGGATTTCCAACATCTGCAGTACCTTGCTTTTATCTCATTGACTGAAGGCTGTTGATCATGATTTGGGCTATATATCATTATTGGGCTCATTGAGGAACGAGGCCCCAATTATTTGGTAAGAGGTTTGAACCCCATTGTTCTGCATCACACTGTGGCCATTTTGCCAACTGAGCTATTTGAGCCCTGTCAACAGATTGCCCACTGGGCTTAGCGGAACTGTGTAATGTGGCTACAAACTTTCATATTTGTCAGCTGACATCGGTGCACCAGTGAATTTCTCCAGCACCATCTCCTTCATGTGGGGAATACAAATTTGAAACAACAGAAATAATAGAAGTGTTAAAAGTTAAGAAAGGGTTGCATGGAGTAAATAGGAACAGACTCTTCTCAATGATTATAGAGCCTAGAATGATAGGACATAGATTTAATTTGAGAAAATCACAGTGTGACATTTTAAAATCTCTGTAGAAAGGATGAGACTAGGCTAATAGTTAATTTTCTGTGTGCGAGAGGCTGACTGGCAGCCATTAACATTTCTCTCATTGCTGAGAGTGTTGTGCTCGCACTAGTGATGACAAGACTTAACCTTCTGCGATATGTTTATTGAGCAAATAATCAGCACGATCAGGAAGTTTATTTGCAAAAATGGAAACTGCGTGTGTGGTGCTGTTTTTAAAAAAAAACTAATAGTGGAGTGATGAAATGTTACACTTTCATTTTTAATCATTCATCTACTTCTTACCTGCTGGACCATTTGCACATAAGTTACAGTGAGTGCTGTTGGCCTTTGCATGAAATGAACGTCAAATTCTGACCCAATTGGGACTATTTTTATCTGCTGTTAGTTGCTGACTACCAGTTTAGTATTGGCCGATTTATTTTTATGATTCGAAGAAAGATGTGTACTCAAGAAGTTGAGCTTTGGAGTTTGTTCCTTTGTTTTGCTGGATATCTTTGGCAATAGGTCTTGAAACTCCTGTAAGTAAAACTTATGTATTTTTCTCTACTGTTCAGTAATTCAGTAGCAATTTGTAAGATGTTGAGTTTTCTGCATACATTTACTTCTGTTAACACATTCAAATAAAAGTTATGCAAGACAAGGCTGCACAGATGAAATAAACTTTCTGAGCATATTTGATCATGACTACAAGCATCTCACTTATGGTGTTGGCAGGGCTGGAGAATGGAATGCTATTACAAATTTCTGCACCAAATATGAAGGAGCATTTACCATTTTACTTACCGTTCCTAACATCAGCCCTGACTTGAGCAGCTATGCTAAAGGCAAGATGAAGGAAGCATAGAGGCTGTATTGAGAGCAGTGAGATGCAAAGTGATTGTAGCAGAACTTCCATCAGCTGGTGGCAACCATGAGGGAGGCAACTGAGCAAGGTAGCTCAAAGTTGAGTGATCAGAAGGGAAAGGTGTCTTTGTGGGAGCGAGGCCTCCTAGTGGGAGAAGGATCAGACAGACAGTCAGATGCAAAGCACAGACTTAATCCTAGTAAATGCTGTTAATGTAAGGGCATGAGTGAGCCAGATGGTAGATGTGGCACCAACTATTACTGAGACAACCTTCCATTTTTTGATTTATTTATTAAATTCAAACACCATTGGCTGCTGTGTTGGGAATTGAACCGATGACCCAGTGCTTGTAGTTCTGGTGCAGAGACATTACTGGCACCATCTTCCCCTAAAGTGTAGCACATTCGTCATGATAAAATATCCTGAAGTCGGTAATGAAGCAGTATGAACTCCGCTGAATGAAAGGGGATATGTTCGGTACAGTGAGCAAAACTTTGGCTGAAGAGGAAAGTAATGGTAAGAGAGGAGGAAGATATTCCAGAACACAGCTCGATACAGATGTAGATACAGATGCCGTTGTGAGGGTGAAGGATGTCATGGAGACGCGAGAAGCCAGCACTCGAGGATCTGCACCTTTCTGAGGGCTGATTGTTGAGAGGATGTCATAGAGGAAAGAGAGGTACAAAGTGACAGAAGGATTTGAACACAGGGATGTGAACCTCAAACCTGAGGCATCCTTGGACCTGGAGTGAAAGTAGGTGAATGAGCACGCGGCCAATGGGTGAATGAGACTTGGAATAATTTAGGATAACAAAGCATTGGGTGAGAAATAGGAACATGAGAGCAACAACCCAAGAACTGAACTCAACAGCGGCAGCATCTTTTCACTCTGACGATGGGATTTAGGTCTGGGATCGCCCATCATAGGTCTTTTAGATCTTTTCCATTATCTGCAAACAACTTCGTGTGTAATGATTGTTTCTTCCAGCATTGCAGAATGCTGTCTTTAGTATAAATTAATACAGAGTTCACATGACTTGCACTGTTACAGTTTACCATCATTTGAAGCATTACTGCAGTAGTGACTGGTAGCATATGAAGAAAATGAATTATAGCTGAAATGATATAATCCTTCCTGGTACTTTGCCAGTGTATGCTTTTCTTCATATCTTGACCGTATGACCGTATGAGCCATTAGCTCACCAAATCAATTCTCTTGTGATAAAGGTTATCAACACAAATGAAGCGTTTCTTTACATCATGTTTAGAAATTCTGTGAAAAAGGGTTCAAAAAATTGAACACTGTTGATATTATAAGTGATTTGGACAAATACAATATCTTTTTGTCAACTGCGAATGAACAGATTATGGCCTGTTCTTGCAGTTTTGGTGGTCATTTTATTGGGACATACCTGCATACTAAGTAACAGAAGCAGCATGATGGAGATGAAGCTAAACAATGCCACATCCAACAGATCAAGTCTCGGCTCTGCAATCCTGCCACAGTAAATCGTTAATTTTTTTTATTCACTTGTGAGACATGGCCAGCATTAACTGCCTATCTGTAGCTGCCCTTGATCTGAGTGGCTTGCTAGGCCGTTGAGAGTCAACCACGTTGCTGTACGCCTGGAGTCACATGTAGGCAAGACAAGGCGAGGATGGCAAAATGCAAGTTTGACCATCTGCCTGAGTGGGATTTGAACCCAGGTCTGCAGGACATTAGCTTAATTTTTGGATAATTAGCCCAGAGATAACACCACTGGGCTGTCACCTCCCCGGCAAAGGATGGAGAGAGTTCACAGCGTCCCAAAGCCGTTGACCCCTGTCTCCTGGGCAATTAGGAATGGCTACTAAATGCTGGTCCGTGCCTTGTGAATGAATTTTTTTTAAAATCATGAACAATGGCGAATAGGCCAAACTGGTTGCAGCTGCCTTCAGCCAGAAGTGTTGATGGATTATGTATTTCAGACTCTGATGTTTTCAGCATCACAGTTGCCAGTCTTCAATCAAGTCAATAAGGCCCGCAGGTGATATCAAGATGAAGCTGAGTACACTGGATAAGGCAAAGGCTGTGTGTGTTAAGAACAGCATGACTGTGGTATTTTCTGAAGAAGGATCCAGACCTGAAACATCAGCTCTCCTGCTCCTTTGATGCTGCCTGGCCTGCTGTGTTCATCCAGCTCTACACCTTTATTATCTCAGATTCTCCAACATTGGCTGTTCCCACTATCTGACTGTGGTATTCAAGTCTTGTCCTTTAGAACTCACTGCATCTTCAGCCAGATTGCTCCAATTAAACACTGACATCCACCTAACAACGTGGAAAATAACCCAGCTATACTCAAGAAGGGCAGGACAGATCCAGTCCAGCCAAGTTCTGTCCCATCCATCTGCTCTCAATCAAAGGCAAAGTAATGGACTCTGTCATTGATAGTGCTATTAAGTGCCACTGACTCATTGATAATCTGCTCATTGACCCTTCAGTTTGGCTTTTGCCAGGGTCACTCAGCTCCGGACCTCATTGCAGCCTTGGTTCAAACATGGACAAAAAAGCTGAATTCCAGAGGTGACATGAGAGCTACAGCCCCTAGCGTCAAGGCTTTCATTTGACCAAGGGCAGCATCAAGCAGCCCGAGTAAAACTGGGGTCAGTGGGAATCAAGAGGAAATGTCTTTTCTGGTTGGAGTCGTACTGGACACGAAGGAAGCTGATTGTGGTTGTTGGAGGTCAGTCATCTCCGGTCCGTGACATCATGGAGGTGTACCTCAGAGTAGTGTGCTAGCTCCAACCATTTTCAATGACCTCTCTAAAGTCAAAAGCAGGGATTTTCACTGGTGTTGGAGAGTGTTCGATACCATTTGTGACTTCTCACGTACTGAAGCATTCAGTTTCGGCAGCTAGCAAAACCTTGGCAACATTTCAGCTTGAGATAAGAACAAGTAACATTCACACCCTGTAGGAGCTGGATAATGACCATCCCCTATTATAAGATGTAGGAGCAGGTAGAGTTGTACAGCATGGAAGCAAGTCCTTTGGTCCAACTCGTCCATGCCAGTGTAGACCATTCAGCCCATTGAGTCTGCTCTCCCACTCAATGAGATCGTGGCTACTATACTGAGCACCCCAATCAATACAGCCCTCTGTGGTAAAGAATTCCACAGATTCACTACCGCCAGAAGTTCCTCCTTATGTGTAGATGATTTTCTTTACATAAATCTGCGTAATGTATACCTCAGAGAGTCAGGTTCTTGTTAAGACAGATATTTTGAAATGCATTAACAGCACTGTTTACAATGCTCACAGACTTGCACATGGTCTGTTTTCTGTCCTTACCGATGTTACTGTTACATACTCATTGCTGACTGACCGCAGACTCTAGACTGAGTTTGTTATGCATGGAGAGTCACTGAAGGTGTGACTCAAGCTTTGATATCATTCATGATGTCACAACATGTGACTTTATCTGTCTGAAATGTACAGGCTTGGAATCGATATCATAATACAATTCAGGGAAGAGGTCAGAACATTGGAAATATCAAGTTTCATAGTACATTTACTGCTTTATCCTCGAGCCTCCTGAGACACACCCTCAAAGAAATGTCAAATTCAATTGACCTGACTGCTACTTTGTGAACTTGTTTTGATCATTTGCCATTTATCACCGTTAAGCACGTTAAGATCAGATGCATAACTGCTTAGATCAGGCTTGATGTTAATGGAAACTGGATTTAAACTGGGCCTCCTGTCTCGGGGATAGGAACGTTACGACTTTACCATAAGATGCTTAGACTATCCACGCTAAAAGTGATGGCATCAGTGTGGCAGCAGGAACAACAGGTTGTGTTACACTTCACTTTCTTCATTAATTACTTTATCAGTGGCAAGGCAGTTCAACATGTAGCTGTTCAGAGACTTGTCACCCAAGCACTTAAACATAACATGTCACTGCTTACTTCAAATTTATGGGCAGTGTTAAGTTAATATCATATTTCAAATAATCATGAAAATAAATTATGATTAATAAGACATTAGCTACGTGACCTTTACTAAGTCTTGATTTATTTTTGCTGAGAACAGGGGGGGGAAAATGAAAGATTTATTTAAGGACTCTGAATTTCATACTGTAGTAAAGTTTGAATGATGTGTTTCAAAGTCATACTGCACCTAAACTTTAATTGGCATTTTGAGTGTGTGGTGTAGCCAGTTCTTGCAATAATGATATTCATGACAGTGGAATAAGAGTGGTAGGAGTGCTAAGTGAAGCTGTAAGTCAATCACTGTTCTTCCAATCTAGAGTCTGGATTAGTATTTGGAAATGGAGTATTCCTGTTCCATGCCTGTACATAAAGAACTCATCTGAAACGAAGACGTCGTCCTATGCCAACAGGTTAATTAAATTGTGCTGATGTTCTTTGGAGTTCAGCAAAATGAGAGGTGACCTCATTGAGTTGCACAAGATTCTGGCTTGAAAGGGTAGACACTGAGAGATTGTCCTTTGTCCTTTGTGTTATAGATTCCCTGATCTGCAGAAACAGTGTTTCAAGGATAAGGAACTGATTAACCATGGTTGAGATAAGGAGAAATTGCTTCACGCAAAGTGTTGTGAATCTTTAGAGTTCTCTCCCCCAGAGTGTTATGAATGCTCCATCACTAAATGTCTGGGACGGATTGCTTTTTAGTGCCTCAGAGAATTGAGTTATATCGGACCCAATAAGTCTGCTCTGCCATCTGATGCGACCAAAGCTAATTTTGGGCTTCAACTCCACTTACTGCATACCAATGCCTAATCTCAACTGTGAAACCAGAAACCAAATGGAGGCCAAGTACTTCCTCAGGCAACAGAAGGTTAAAGTACAGATTGGCCATTGTATTAATGAGTTATCAGTACAATTACTCAAGCCATTGAGTTGGAGGCAGTGTGGGATTTGTAGCCCGAATGCAGTAAAAGGTCTTTTTCACTGTAAAATTGTTGCATGATATAAGTTATGTTCATATTGGCCTCACATTTAGTCAACTGAAAAGATTCATTCTGTGTCACACCAGACAGCATGGATGGGGCTATATAATCCTTTATGCTTCTGTCTGATCTTTGTAAGTTCTACTTAATTAACCTGGTCTAATGGCAACTCACATCTAATGAATTACTATTGGCCTTTTCAAATTTAATCCCAATTCTTAATAAGGTTGAGTTATTTTTACTTGCACTGTACAAAACAGTTGATGCATTGGGTCAATGGCCTTTTAATAGAACTGTAAGATGCCAGCACTGATCGACATTGGAGCATGTATAGAGATTGGGAGGAGGACATCTAAGAGGAGGATGTGGGGGCAGGTGTTTGAGGTGAGATCTCCTACTTGTACAGTTCCCTGCTGTGAACTTGTGCAAAAGCTATTCAACTCGCCAAATCTTCCTACTCTGTTGAAAGTTTATAAACCTGATTCGTTAATTCTGTTTCTATCTCCGTGGATACAACCTCACCTGCAAAGTACTTCTAGAATTTTAAGTTATTGTTTCCAAGTTGTTTTTTGCATTATTTTTGATGTGAAAATATTTGACCTGGTTGTGGTGGTGACAGGGGTGGAACAAGAGCTATGGAGGCTTTCCTTGAACATGCTGTGGAGTTTTACCCCAAGGTGTTAATGAGTATTTTTTTAAATAGGATTGGCAGCCAGAAAGCCAGTAGGCCTGTCCTTTAGGTAAGGGAAGCTCAGGAAAAAGATTCGAACCTAACTGCAGGTAAGTGTGTTAGATTTTTGGGGTAGGTGGTCAGGTGGGATATTTAATAGGTACAGACGATGTGACAAAGGGTTGGGGGAGAGCTGGAAATTGTAGGCTAGATTGGGACATGTGAAAATAGACACTGAAGGAGAGTGCCTGGTGATTTTTGGAAGGGATGGGAGTGTTCTAGGAAAGTGCAGAGTGATATGGGAGGTGGGGGGGGGGTGCACGGTGAGGATATGGGGCTTTGCGCTCATTACAGGATTAGGTTAGATTAGATTAGATTAGATTCCCTACAGTGTGGAAACAGGCACTTCGGCCCAACAAGTCCACACCGCCCCTTGAAGCATCCCACCCAGACCCATCCCCCTATAACCCACACACCCCTGAACACTAAGGGGCAATGTAGCATGGCCAATCCACCTAACCTGCACATCTTCGGACTGTGGGAGGAAACCGGAGCACCCGGAGGAAACCCATGCAGACACAGGGAGAATGTGCAAACTCCACACAGACAGTCGGCTGAGGCGGGAATCGAACCCAGGTCCCTGGCGCTGTGAAGCTGCAGTGCTAACCACTGAGCCACCATGCTGCCCGTTTATTCGACTTGGAGGAAGCACTCATTGTTCTCCTGATCCGTAAGCAGTGCTTTAGAGACTGTTATCCGACGGGGATGATCTATAATGTGGGTTTCACCTGACGGGTTTCCCAAGTTGGCAACGGAAACCTGGCTAGCATGGGTTGGACAGAGATTCCCTGATAAAATGAGGACAGACAACCTTTACAATGTTTTAATAGTCCCTGGGGTTAGATAGGTCTCTGTCTTGCACCTCTCCAGCTCTTCATTCTGTGTCTGTCAGAAGTGGATAGGTTGGACATCCATTTCACTTTTCTTCCATGTTTACTTCCCACTAAACCCAAACTCACTCATTTTCCAGTGGAGTTAATATTAGCATTCTAACTACATGTCCATGGTGATTTATATGCTTTCTTACTGTGTGCTGCTGTTTGGCAGATAATGAATGAATTCTTTTGCCAGAATGGAACACGGCTGCCAGAATGTTGCCTGATTGCAGTGTGGCAGGATTGGTATGGATTGTAATTGCTAAACATGTTTTTTTTCCAGTCTCAGTTTTTGAATCTCTGTTCTATTCACTAGTTTCAAACTGGTGACCAAGAAAAGAAATATGTTATTGATTTTGTATAATTAGTGTCACTGTTGCTGATAAAGCTTAACTGACAAGTGAGGAATTAGTGCACTGTAAGCATAGCTGATCAGCATCATACTAACAACTTGTATTTTAATTCCCTGAGGATTTTTTTTCCTGTCACTTGCGATTTACTGGTTTCACAGTAACATTAACTCCATTAGACAGGTTGCAGTTAAAACATTGTCAGTTTACAGTGTGAAACCATATTGGAAGATGAGAGAAAGCTGGAAAGAATTCGGAGTTTGGCATTGCTTTCATCTTTCTTGCTCTCTTTGTAACAGCTGTACAGGGATCAATTAAACAGTTACTTTGGCAGGGCAACCTATCCTCTTGAGCCTTCTGAGAAAGCACAAATCTACCTAGAATGTAGGATCAGAAATGTGCTGCCAATAATTCAACGTTATGTAACAATGAGTGATACTTTTCTTCAGAGAGAACATGGGAGTGGTCTGTGTGAGAAATGTAAAGGTATTCACTCAGTGGTTTAATAAACATTAAAAATTTAAAGCCATTGAAGGGAGGAAGTGGTGCACACACTCATGATACAGAGCAGAGAGTATAACCTTTTATTTAACATTGACTTGATCTTTGTGTCGCTGCGTAACAAAAAACAGTGACTATTTGACCATCCATAGTTGCACTAGTTTAACTCTTAATTTTAAGGAATTTACTCCCATCCCCTAAACATGGCTTAGTGTAGAAAGGATACCTCTGGTTCAAACAATTCATGTGTTCAACATCTGTTAGACAGATATAATGTATTCCCATCCAGGATTCAGAACAATGAATAATGTTCAGTATTCTGCAGATTTTCTCAAAGTTTGCTTTTTGCCTTGTTTCCAAAATGTGTGAAATATGTAGGTGAGGAAATGAGGCCCAAACGAATGCGTGCTGAATTTATTGAGACAGAGTTTTGTGTTTCAGGAGCATCTCCTCGGAGGCTGGAGGAAACTTGAAGGAGGACTGATTCATAAGGCACTGAGTGACCCAGAGAAAGTGGCACACAGACAGACACTGGTCCAGTTGTTGGCCCATGCACTTGGCCTGGCAGGATCCAGTAACTCTACAGATGGCTATAACCCAGACGCATTGGTTAGAGAAATGGAGGTAAAGTAATAGAAAGATGGGCCAATATTTACGTTTTTATGTGTGACAAGTCACTGATTTCTTTTCAAAGTTAAATTACGTACTAAATTGTTTGGTAATGTCCATTCTGAAGCTGTGAGTGGGAGCTGCTCTGAAACCTGATAAGTTCTAGTACTTCTCTGAAAACAAGTAAGCCATCATAGCCTAGAATAATTGCAGGGGTATCTGAGGACATGTGTTATGGGGGGCCTTATGTACATTGCTTATACTTGGAGTGGAGTAACTGAATTTTTACATCACAGCTTCCTCCACACTTAACCTCTGCAGAGCAGTATGTACCTCATGTCTGTAGGAAGCTTGGGAGACAGTTAAAACTAGAATGCTGGGATTGGCCCAATAATAAAGCATTTAATTCAACAGGTCACTGCTGTTACAACAGAGTCATATGTCAACCACTTTCCGTAAGCCAGGTGGTTTTTTGATGACTCACTGCTTCATCCTCTTGATCAGTCACATGAGTTATTGAGGTTTGTTTAGGTTTGAGGGTGCTGAGATTTTGTCCCTATCCCCACCTGTCCATTACATCAGAATGCAGATTGTGATTTGATCTCCATTCAGTAAATACGTCTTTCATGTGAGATCGATTGTATTAGTGTAAAAGAAAATAATGCCTTTGTCAAAAAGAAATGATGTTTGACCAATTTATTGGAACTGTCTAAAAGTGTAACTTGCACGATGGGTCAAGAGGAGCCTGTAGTCACACTGTACTTGGATTTCCAGATGGCATTTTGAAAGTTGCCATGTTGAAAGGTTACTGTGCAAAGTACAAGCTCACTCAAGGTGTAGATGTCTGGCACACTGGCATGAGTAAAAGATTACCTGGAGGGCAGAAAACAGAGAGTAAGACAGCTTTTATTACCCATCCCTAATTGTCCAGAGGGCAGTTCAGAGTCACCCACGTTGCTGTGGGTCTGGAGTCACATGTAGGCCAGACCAGGGAAGGATGGCGGTTTCCTTCTCTAAAGGACATTAAGTGAACCCCACATGGGGTTTTCCGACAATCAACAATGGGTTCGTGGTCATCATTAGATTCTTACTTCCAGATATATATATTGAATTCAAATTCCACCATCTGCCATGGTGGGATTCGAACCTGGGTCCCCAGAACGTTATCCAGATCTCTGAATTAACATTCCAGTGATAATACCACTGGACCATCGCTGCTCCCTAGACTGGATAATAATCTCCAAATAATGGAGACTCATATGGATAAATGTGAAGCTGTTCACTTAGGCATGAAGAATTTTAAAGAAGTAACACCTAAATAGAGAACTGCTTCAGTGCTCTAACATGGAGAGGTAGCCCGAGGTGCTCTAGTGCATGAGTCACAAAAGTTACGCAGATATAACACCTAATTAAGGCTAATGGAATACTATGCTTTATTATGAAAGGAATTGAACATAAAAGTAAGCGTGCTATGCTTCAGTTGCAAAGAGCATTGGTAGAACCGCATCTTGAATACAGGATGCAGTTTTGGTCTTATTTAAGGACGGATGTAAATATATTGGTGGTAGTTTAGAAGAAGTTTACTAAACTGATAACTGGTTGTCTTATGAGAAATGGTTGGACAGAGTGACCCTCTTTTCACTGGAATTTAGAAGAGTGAGGTAACTTGATTGAATTATGCAAGATGCTAAATGGTCTCAACGAGGTGGATATAGAATGGATTTTTCTGCTTTATGGGAGAGCCCAGAGTTAGGAACTGTGCTTGAAAATTAGGGATTGCCCGTTTTAAGGTCGAGAAGAAGAGAAATTATTTTTTCTGAAATAATATTCTGAAATAAAACTTTGGAACTGTTTGCCTCAGAATGTGGTGGAGGCAGAGTAATTGAGAGAGGACACCCTCATCCGCCTAGCCGAACTCGTCCTCACCCTCAACGACTTCTCTTTTGACTCCTTCCACTTCCTACAGACTAAGGGGGTGGCCATGGGCACCCACATGGTCCCCAGCTATGCCTGCCTCTTTGTAGGTCACGTGGAACAGTCCCTCTTCCGCACCTACACAGGCCCCAAACCCCACCTCTTCCTCCGGTACATTGATGACTGTATCGGTACCACCTCTTTGCTCCCCAGAGGAGCTTGAACAGTTCATCCACTTCAGCAACACCTTCCAACCCAACCTTCAGTTCACCTGGGCCATCTCCAACACATCCCTCACCTTCCTGGACACCTCAGTCTCCATCTCAGGCACCCAGCTTGTAACTGATGTCCATTTCTGTGATCTCTGAATTAACATTCCAGTGATAATACCACTGGACCATCGCTGCTCCCTAGACTGGATAATAATCTCCAAATAATGGAGACTCATATGGATAAATGTGAAGCTGTTCACTTAGGCATGAAGAATTTTAAAGAAGTAACACCTAAATAGAGAAGCCCACCGACTCCCACAGCTACCTAGAATACACCCCCTCCCACCCACCCTCCTGCAAAAATTCCATCCCCTATTCCCAATTCCTCTGCCTCCGCCGCATCTGCTCCCACGATGAGACATTCCACTCCCGCATATCCCAGACGTCCAAGTTCTTCAAGGACCGCAACTTTCCCCCCACAGTGATCGAGAACGCCCTTGACCGCGTCTCCTGTATTTCCCGCAACACATCCCTCACACCCCGCCCCCGCCACAACCGCCCAATGAGGATCCCCCTCGTTCTCACACACCACCCCACCAACCTCCGGATACAACGCATCATTCTCCGACACTTCTGCCATCTACAATCCGACCCCACCACCCAAGACATTTTTCCATCCCCACCCCTGTCTGCTTTCCGGAGAGACCACTCTCTCCGTGACTCCCTTGTTCGCTCCACAGTGCCCTCCAACCCCACCACACCTGGCACCTTCCCCTGCAACCGCAGGAAATGCTACACTTGCCCCCTCACCCCTATCCCAGGCCCCAAGATGACATTCCACAGTAAGCAGAGGTTCACCTGCACATCTGCCAATGTGGTATACTGCATCCACTGTACCCGGTGTGGCTACCTCTACATTGGGGAAACCAAGCGGAGGCTTGGGGACCGCTTTGCAGAACACCTCCGCTCAGTTCGCAACAAACAACTGCACCTCCCAGTCGCAAACCACTTCCACTCCCCCTCCCATTCTTTAGATGACATGTCCATCATGGGCCTCCTGCAGTGCCACAATGATGCCACCCGAAGGTTGCAGGAACAGCAACTCATATTCCGCCTGGGAACCCTGCAGCCTAATGGTATCAATGTGGACTTCACCAGTTTCAAAATCTCCCCTTCCCCCACCGCATCCCTAAACCAGCCCAATTCGTTCCCTCCCCCCACTGCACCACACATCCAGACCAGCTCTTCCCCTCCACCCACTGTATCCCAAAACCAGTCCAACCTGTCTCTGCCTCCCTAACCTGTTCTTCCTCTCACCCATCCCTTCCTCCCACCCCAAGCCGCACCCCCATCTACCTACTAACCTCATCCCACCTCCTTGACCTGTCCGTCTTCCCTGGACTGACCTATCCCCTCCCTACCTCCCCACCTATACTCCCTCCACCTATCTTCTTTTCTCTCCATCTTCGGTCCGCCTCCCCCTCTCTCCCTATTTATTCCAGAACCCTCACCCCATCACCCTCTCTGATGAAGGGTCTAGGCCCGAAACGTCAGCTTTTGTGATCCTGAGATGCTGGTTGGCCTGCTGTGTTCATCCAGCCTCACATTTTATTATCGAGGCAGAGTAATTGACCCTTTTTTAAAGACAAGTGGATAAATGTTTCTCAGGCAAGGAAATGAAAAGTTATTGGTGACAACTGGGAATGTGAAATTGGAAATACAAACAGATCAGCCGTGATCTCATTGAAAGGTGGAGCGGGTTTGAAGGTCTGAATGGCCTATCTCTGCTCCCAGTTTGTGTGCTCATACGAAGAGAGAGAGTTTTGATGGCCAAGGCTGACTGAGTTAGGGTTCATGCAAAGAGTTAGCTGGTTCAGGACACTGACATCAACAGTGATGAGCAGCAAATACAGACCTCACTATTAATGCCCAAATGCGTAGATGAATTGGAAAACAAAACAGTGCTGTCATCACACTTTTGTGTTGCAGAAATGTTGTCAACTTGCTGATGAATTTTAAGATCCTTGCACAATATGAGAGGCATAGATAGAGTTGATAGCCAGAGACTATTTCCCAGGGCAGAAATGGCTAACACGAGGGGTCATAGTTTTAAGCTGGTTGGTGGAAAGTATAGAGGGGATGTCAGAGGCGGGTTCTTTACACAGAGAGTTGTGAGAGCATGGAATGCGTTGCCAGCAGCAGTTGTGGAAGCAAGGTCATTGGGGACATTTAAGAGACTGCTGGACATGCATATGGTCACAGAAATTTGAGGGTGCATACATGAGGATCAATGGTCGGCACAACATTGTGGGCTGAAGGGCCTGTTCTGTGCTGTACTGTTCTATGTTCTGTGTTCTAATATCATCAACGCTGTCTTTGAAAGATCTCATGAATCAATTTAGAGACGGAAAAGCAAACAGTAGCTTGCTCATGTTATGAATGAATTCCTCCATTTTCATCTGCACTTAAAGACTTAATGTCATTGGTTGTTTACAAGGGTCAGGCTTTCACCTTGACTGTAAAATATCCAATTGTGCTCAAGGCTTATAAATACTGAGACTGTTCACTGTATATACTGGGAACTGTTACCCTGCCTCAAGAGCATTCTCATATTTTCCAGATAAGTCCACTAGTGTAAAGAGGCAAACTGTGAGAGCCATTACATTACATTGCGTAGATGAGTATAATAACATTTTTCCAGGGAGCAGTAATGATCTTTCGCTCCTTGTAACACAAAAAATAACAACCAGTATTCACTCTGCTCCTGAAGGATGCTAAGCTTGGAATTGAGGCCATTTCATCAAATTGCATGGAATTGTTCAGGCACGTGGACCTTTTATTTGTTCAAAAGCCAAAAGAGAACTCGGGACTTTTCTCAAAATTGTCACATTTCTTGTCCCCGACATCAGTACTGGATGAAAACCGGAAGAACTGTGGATGGTGTAAGTCAAAAGCAAAAAGAGAAGTTGCTGGAAAAGTTCAGCAGGTCTGGCAGCAACTGTGAAGAAAAAAAATCAGAGTTAATGTTTTGGGCCTGGTGACCCTTGCTCAGAAGTTGGCATGCCTAAAAGAGATGTAGCAGTGAGTTAAATACTAAATAAAAACTGAAAGAACTGGGTGAGCAGATATGCCTTCTGATTGAGTACTAGTTAGACTGAAGACATGTGCCTCATGCCTGGTCACAAATCATCTGTTCCCTTGTCATTTACTCCATTCCTCCAATTATCTGAGACTGAACTAGCTTGTTTGCAACATTTATATATTCACTCATTGGTTTCACTACTGGACGGCATTTATTACCTGTCCCTATCTGCCCTTGAGAAGGTGGTAGTGAGCTGCCCTCTTGAACCGTTACAGTCCATGTGTTGTAGGTAGAACTTTAATGTTGTTTATGATCCCAAGATGAGCTTACAATCATATATTCACACCATAACTAATATTGGTTATAGTCACCTTTGTGACACCTGTCTCTTGGCGTCTTTGCTGCTGAAACCCTCCGCCACTACTTTGTTTCTTCCAGACTTGATTACTCCAGACATTCCTTGCTGATGTCCCATTTCCCACTGGCCTTGGAGTTGAGGTCAATTCAGAACTTTTCTGCCATTTTGTTTTTGCTCATGGGGCGTGGGCCTCACTAGCTGCCCATCCGTAATTGCGCACAGGGCAGATAAGAGGTACCCACGTTGCAGTGGGTCTGGAGTCACATGTAGGCCAGACCAGCTAAGAATGGAAGATTTCCTTGCCTAAAAGGCTTCAGTGAACCAGATGGTGTTTTTTTTTCTCATTACTGAAGGTGGTTACATGATCGTCATTCTAGATTTTTATCGAAGTCAAATTTCACCATCTACCATCTATTCCTACAGCCTTAGCCTGAGCCTCTGAGTTATTAGTCTAGTGACATTACCATCATGTACATCGTTGGCAACAATGCCTTCACCCACTTATATAAAACATGGGAATAGAAGTAGCTTGTTCAGCCCATATGTACATTTAGTGCAAGAGGATTACTAAGGGAAGAGTGGGACCTATTGGAGATCAATGGGGCAGTCTATGCTTGGAGCCAGTGGAGATGGGTGAATATTTCTCACGTGTATCCACAATGGAGAAATACATTGTAGCTGGAGGTTTCAGTTGAAATGAAGTTGTACAGTATGTTAGGATGAATAGGGAGGAGGTATTACATGTCTTAGAGGGCATAGAGATGCATAACTCCCCAGGGCCTGATGAGATGTATCCCAGGCTGCTATGGGAGGAAAAGGAGGAGATTGCTCGGGCCCTGGTGGAGATATTTAATACTTCACTGGTCACAGGTGAAGAGCCGGATGACCAGAGAACAGATAATGTCGTTCCCTTGCTCAAGAAGGGTAGCAGGAATGTGCCAGGTAATTGCAAACCACTTAGTCTGATATCAGTGGTAGGGAAATTATTGGAAAAAGTTCTGAAGAACAAGATTAGCCAATACTTAGCAAAGCAATGATTGATCAGGAATAGTCAGCACGGATTTGACAGAGAGAGAGATCTTGACTGAATAAGTTAATTGAGTTTTTTGAAAAGGTTACTAAATTTATTGATGAAGGTAGCACAGTAGATGGTATTTGCATGGACTTCAGTAAAGCCTTTGTCAAGGTCCCAAATGGTATGACAAGTAAGAGTCCATGGGATCCAAAACAAGTTGGCAAACTGCATTCAAAATTGCCATATAAAGAGGGGTGAAAAGCCTGTTATGAGGAGAGACTGGATAGGCTGGGTTTATTTTCCTTGCAGCAGAAGATGCTGAGGCAGATCTAATTGAGGTATACAAAATTGTGAGAGGCGTAGACAGAGTAGATCATGAGAATCTCTTTTCCCCCATGGCAGATGTATCTAAGACCGAAAGGGTGTAAGTTTAAAGTGTGGAGTAAGTGGTTTAGAGAGAACCTGAGTAAAAAGAATTTTCACCCACAGGCTGGTTAAAAATATGGAACGCACTGCCTGAGGGGCTTGGTGAAGGCAGGTATACTAGCAACATTTAAGAAGCATCTGGATTAGCAATTAAAATTCCACGGTATAGTGCGCTATGGACCAAATGCAGGTAAACAGGATTAGTGTAATTTCGTGTTTGTTGGTTGGCATAGACATGGTGGGCCGAAGGGTCTGTTTCCATGCTGCATGACTCAATATGCTATCTCTGTGCCAGAGTGGTGTTAGAAAACATGATGTGTAATTTCAACCTTAGCTCTCTTTTAGTCATATTGTCATCTAGACAGTTGCACACTGGAATGGTTTTCAGTTTGTCACCTGGAGTTGCAGCTAATGTTGTATCTAAATTATCCATGTCTGGACGTCATATGAAAAACAAACTGAAATTCAACCTTCAAAGATTGACTTTCTTCTCAGCCTGATGTCTGATGATACAGACATTGTTCACCTTACTTACCAGTCTCCAAATTAATCTCTTCAGAAATCCATGTTAAACAAGATATGCATGTCCTTCAGAGAAATATCCTTCACTATGTGAGGCCAGGTAGTTTAAGCATCATTCAGATGGAGCATAGAAGCTCTAAGTTTGCGTCACAGAATCACAGAATCCCTACAGCATGGAAACAGGCCATTAAGCCCATCGAGTCCACACTGACCTTATGAAGACCATCCCATCCAGACCCACCCCACCCCACCCCACCCCACCCCACCCAACCCTATCCTATCCCTGTGACCTCACATTTCCCATGACTAACCCTGAACACTTTTGGGGCAATTTAGCATAGCCAATCCACCCAACCTGCGCATCTTTGGACTGTGGGAGGAAACCAGAGCACCGAGCAGAAACCCACACAGACACGAGGAGAATGTGTGAGCACCGTAGAAGTAGTCGCCTGAGGCTGGAATCGAACCCAAGTCCCTGGCTAACTATTGAGCCACTGTGCTGCCCTGTTAGAGACATACTGCTCGTGGTGAATCAACTCAAACCATATGGTCTAAAGGAATAGAGCAACTCCCTATTAGCTAGCCAACAGCACCACACTCAGGAGGCATGGTTGCTTTTATATTGCATCTTGCACAGTCTTGAAATGCTTTACAACAAGTGTTTTCAACATGTAGCCATTGTTGTAATGTAGGAAATGTGGCAAACAACTTCCACACATCAGCATGATAATGACCAGATAGTCTGTTTTGATTTTGCTGGTTAAAAGTTAGAAATTGGCCAATACTCTATAGAAATCTGCCCAGCTCCTCTTCAAGGTCCTGCGTGGGATCTTTTATATCTACCTGAATGGGCTAGTGTGGGGCTTCAGTTGAAAGTCTCCACTCAAACATGATATCTCCAACATGTATCAACTTAGGTTCTGCTTCAGGAATTAGCTGTAGATTTCTAGTCACACAACAGGAATAATTTTATAATGTGTGTGAAGTACCCGACCCTCCAGGACTCCTCCGTTCTGATGAAGAGTCATGCCAAACTGATGCATTAACTCTTGTTACTGTCTCTACTGATGAACCCAAACCTGCTGAGCTTTTCCAGCATTTTCTGTTTTTATTCCCATTGGGATAAGCGTATATATGAGTTAAGTAAGGGATGTTTGATTGTAACTGTCAGTATGCAAGTTCAAATAGTTTCTGTAGAATACTGAAGCCTAGCAATTTGGACCTGGCCTCAGCTCACTGAATGGTACAGGAAGGTTGGAGTTGTGCTTCTATAAATATGACAGTCCAAATCATGAGGTCATTTCTTAAAATCCATTATACACTTCGTCTTATCGTTTTGATATTAAATAAAGCAGGCACCTCTTGCTGTCAGTAAATATACAGGAGTCAATTAAAGGATTCAAGGAGCTCCAACGCTGTCCAAGGCCATTTTACAGCATTCTCTTGCTAAATGTCAGCAGTGACCAATTATATCGCAGCAGTCATAGTCAGGTATACTCTGAAACCGCCTGAGCTGCTTCCTTTATGGAAATGAGTTTGGAAGTCTGTTTCAACACAAGAACAAAAACAGGAGTTGCTGGAAAAGCTCAGCAGGTCTGGCAGTATCTGTGAAGAAAAATCAGAGCTAACGTTTCGGGTCCAGTGACCCTTCCTCAGAACTGATGGTAGCGAGGAAGGTAGGGTAGAGCGGGGGTGGGGGGGAGCGGTGCGCTGGGGGGGCGCGGTGTGGTAAGCAGTAAACGATAGTTGGGAATAGACCCCAAAGAGACCGGAAGTTGGAAATTGCAGCATTCCCAGAAACTATCTCTCTTGTAGAGGGGGTAAAAGCAATCAAGGTGATCTTGTCGAACTGCTTTTATCCAGTCGTGACTCTGAGTATGGACATTGCTAGCAAAGAAGAGAGATATTTTTGCCCTTTAAAAAGCCACTTCCTTGAATACTGGTGAAGCCCTATATTTTATGCTCATATTAGGTGAGGAATGTCCTAATTTTGAACTGGAGGCAATGACAGATTAGCCATGTAAAAGACATACATTTTGGATATGATGTGCTATAAAATGTAAACCATGTGACTGAGCATAGATTTCACCCAGAAGGCACATATTTTGAAAGTGCACGCAAATGACTTGTGATGATGTAAAATTACATAATTATACAATATTTATCTTCTGAGACTGAAGACTACTGAAATTCGTCCGGTTTATAGTTAAATAAAATGCATGGAACCAGCAGGAAAAAAAAACTTCACAAAAAATTCACTTTATAAAGCCTGAGAGGAGCACATCAAAGAGGCGTGGTTCCTTTACCTTTAGTTATCAACACTATAGAGCTGAATTTTCCTTTCCTGTTAGTTTTTTGCATGCTGATCCATCATCGCTAGCTGCTTGTGTGAGACAGAAAGGACCACCTGATGATAGACTCCTGGGAACCAGCTGTGCCAGGGTCTCGTTGAAATGTTGGTCAAGGGCATCTGAAGTTGTGCAACACTGCTCCCCCGGGATAGTCAAATGACAGATAATTATTATTCATACAGATATTGCCGCCCAGAGAAAAGGAGGTATAATGGTAAAGTTATAAAGAAAAGTTTTGTTAGAATTTCTGAACTTTGAGCAGCTCAGATTTGTTTTGCGCAACATGTTTTCATCATTTGTCTCTGTTACACAATAAACTTTAGAAACTGTAATTAGTGGGTCATTTCACGTAAGTCAGCTTCTTTTTTGAGGTCACCTATTTTCATGGTTGAGCTGAAATTCTCCCAGCTGTTATTAACCTATATAAATCCTTTGCCTTGCATAGTATTTCTGAGCTGCCTTTATCCAGCAATAGCAGTTACACATTATCTAACAGATGCTATGATGTGAAAGTGGGGGTGAAGATTGATGAAGTAAGAGCAGGAGACCGAGTTCACCTCTGTCCCACTTGCTCTTCAAAGGCTGTTGGGGCTTATGGGACAGCCGCACTCTCTTTCAGGCAGCTTATCAGTGGACTACTCTCGGGTGGACAGTCAGTTGAATTGTAACATTTACATTCATTTCCTCATCTTTAAAGGAATTGTGATGGTTCTGTACGGTGCTGAAGAAGAGTCACCAGCCTCGACACAGACACTGCCACACCTGCCGAGTATCTCCAGCAATTTCTGTTCATGTTTTAGATGCTCAGCACCTGCAGTTCCTTGTTTTATTCCACCGTTCAAGAAAGTCATTGCTCTCTGTCTGCCATAACCCTTAACTCTGTTGTCCATCAAAAATACAACTCTCCCTTGAATAATTCAGAGAGCCAGCCTCCACTGCCCTCTGGACTAGAGAATTCCATACTAATGATCCCCTGGGAGGAAAGAAACACTCACCTCTACTTAAAAAGGGAGGCTTCTTATTCTTAAATTGTGTGCCTGTGTTGTATTTGCACACCAATTTTTTTTTGTGTACTTCGTGTCCCAAGGTACCTAAATCCCTTGATATCACTAATGTTCTGCACTCACTTTCCATTTAAATAATATGCTATGTTGCATATCTTGCTTCTTGTTCTTTGAGTCTTTCGACCACTCACTTAACCTATCTATATTCCTTTTCAGAAACTGTATTTCCTCTTAGCAACTTCATTTCTTAACTGTGTTAGTGTAATTGGCCAGCACAGTTACCTTATATTTGATCTCTTCAGCTAAGTCATTGATATAAAGTGATCACTGATCCCTCTGTCACTCCACAATTTTCACCTTCTCCACAAAAGGTACCCATTTATCCCCACTGTCCACTTCTGGTTACCTTAACAATCCTGTATCCCAGTGCTTCTCAACCTTTTTAAAATCAAGGAACAGTTCAAAGAAACACAATTTCCACAGCATGCCTACTTTTCTCAGCTGGACTGATCGCTGATAACCATTTACATTCACTTGCATTTCCTATGTTTATGGCCTTACCAGAGAGGTATGCAACAAGCTAGGGAAGGATCAAGAGAAATTCATGTTTCAAATCCACCAGCAAAAGTACGTTGCCTTTGTGAGTGCAGACATATTTTAAAAATATGCTCAATTCAGCGGACGTTTTACCTACGATATTTTCATGTGCGCATGTTATTAAGGTTTGGCAGTGATACGTACACTTTTTGATTTTGTTGCAAGTTCTGTCACCAGGTAACGAGCCTCCTTGATCTTTATCTGCTGTCCACACACATTCCATCTAAGTTGGATCTGCTTGATGTTTTGTTCTCTTAACCCCTTGAACTATTCAATGTGTTTTATTGCAAGAGATGGAGGTTTTATTTGTAAATGGAGGCTTCTGCATGGGCTTCCTGTGGGTGCTCTGCTTTCCTCCTAAAGTCCAAAGATGTGCAGTTTGGTGGATTAACCATTCTAAACTGCCCATGGTGTCCAGGAATGTATAGGCTGAATGGATTAACCGTGAGAAATATGGGGTTTTGGGTGGAATGCTTTTCAGGGGGTCAGTGCAGACTCGATGGGACAAGTGGCTGCCCTCTCGGGATTGTGTGATTCTGTGAACTTAGTTGGGACCATCACAGTATTTGCCAACCTCTCGCTACAGAAGACAAATTCAGATAAGGGGCAAGTGGCATTTCCTGATCATGAAAGTCCAAAGACCAGATGCCTCCCATTATACAGTCTCTGAACAGTTCTTACTTTTTAATCTTTGGATTCACATGTTTCATAATAATATAAGTTTGTTATTAATTTGTTATTGTTATTTGACGTAAGCTTTCTACTTTAGTATTGAGTTGGCGTTCAGATAAGTGGGGTATGGATGCTAGGGCAGTTGCTTGCTCCTCCTGCAGAATGTGGCAGTTGGGAGATGTGGCACACGTCTCCGCTGGCTACATCTGCGGGAAGTGCACCCAGCTACAGCTCCTTGAAAACCGTGTTAGGGAAATGGAGCTGGAGCTGGATGAACTACGGATCATTCGGGAGGCAGAGGGGGTAATTGAGAGGAGTTATCGGGAGTTGGTCACTCCTAAGGCTCAGGTCGAGGATAGATGGGTTACAGTTAGGGGGAGGAAAGGGGACAGACAGACAGTGCAGAGATCCCCTGTGGGCATTCCCCTCAGCAATAAGTATACCGTTTTGGATACTGCTGGGGGGGATGACCTACCAGAGGAAAGCCATAGTAGTCAGTTCTCTGGCACTGAGCCTGACACTGTGGCAAAGAAGGGAAGGGGGCAGAATAGAAAAGTACTCGTGGTAGGGGACTCGATAGTTAGGGGAATCGACAGGAGATTTTGTGGGCAAGATCGGGATTCCCGGAAGGTATGTTGCCTCCCTGGTGCCAGGGTCCGGGACGTCTCCGATCGGGTGTATAAAGTTCTAAAAGGGGAGGGCGAACAGCCAGAAATCGTGTTACATATTGGCACAAATGATATAGCCAGAAATAGGTTTGAGGATATAAAAAGTGATTTCAGGGAGTTAGGATGGAAGCTGCAGAGCAGGACGAACAGAGTAGTGTTCTCTGGTTTACTACCGGTGCCACGAGATAGTGAGGTGAGGAAAAGGGAGCGGGCGCAGCTTAACACATGGCTGCGCAGCTGGTGTAGGAGGGAGGGCTTCAGATATGTTGATAATTGGGATGCCTTCTGGGGAAGGTGGGACCTGTACAAGAAGGACGGGTTGCATCTGAACTGGAAGGGGACCAATGTCCTGGGTGGAAGGTTTGCTCGAGTAGTTCGAGAGGGTTTAAACTAGTATGGCAGGGGGGTGGGAACCTGAGCTGTATACCAGAGGTGAGCGTTGATGCAGGTGAGGCAGTAGCAAGAGGTAGACCAGCTAGTGGGAAGGATTTTCCTGGGAAGGAACCAAGGGATCGGTTAAAGTGTGTTTGCTTTAATGCAAGGAGTATCAGGAATAAAAGTGATGAACTTAGAGCATGGATCAGTACCTGGTGCTATGATGTTGTGGCCTTAACAGAGACATGGGTTTCTCATGGGCAGGAATGGTTGCTGGATGTTCCAGGGTTTAGAACATTTAAAAAGAATAGGGAGGGGGGAAAAAGAGGAGGGGGTGTAGCACTACTAATCAGAGAGGGTATCACAGCTACAGAAGCTTCCATTGTCGAGGAAGATCTGCCTACTGAGTCAGTATGGGTGGAAATTAGGAAAAGCAAGGGAGTAGTCACCTCGTTAGGGGTTTACTACAGGCCCCCCAATAGCAGCAGGGAGATTGAAGAAAGCATAGGTCGACAGATTTTGGAAAAGTGTGCACGCAGTAGGGTTGTTGTAATGGGTGACTTTAACTTTCCTAATATTGATTGGAACCTCCTTAGAGCAGAAGATTTGAATGGAGCTGTTTTTGTAAGGTGTGTTCAGGAGGGTTTCCTAACGCAGTACGTTGACAGGCCGACGAGGGGAGAGGCCATTCTAGACTTGGTGCTCGGAAACGAGCCGGGGCAGGTATCAGATCTTGTGGTGGGAGAGCATTTTGGTGATAGTGACCATAACTGCCTCACATTCTACATAGCTATGGAGAAGGAGAGGATTAGGCAGAATGGGAGGATATTTAATTGGGGAAGAGGAAACTATGATGCGATTAGACATGAGTTAGGAAGCATGGACTGGGAGCAGTTGTTCCATGGTAAGGGAACTATCGACATGTGGAGACGGTTTAAGGAACAGTTGTTGGGAGTGATGAGTAAATATGTCCCTCTGAGACAGGCAAGAAGGGGTAAGATTAGGGAACCTTGGATGACGAGAGCGGTGGAGCTTCTAGTGAAAAGGAAGAAGGTAGCTTACATAAGGTGGAGGAAGCTAGGGTCAAGTTCAGCTAGAGAGGATTACATGCAGGCAAGGAAGGAGCTCAAAAATGGTCTGAGGAGAGCCAGGAGGGGGCACGAGAAAGGCTTGGCAGAAGGAATCCGGGAAAACACAAAGGCATTTTACACTTACGTGAGGAATAAGAGAATGGTCAAAGAAAGAGTAGGGCCGATCAGGGATAGCATAGGGAACTTGTGTGTGGAGCCTGAGGAGGTAGGGGAAGCCCTAAATGAGTTTTTTGCTTCTGTCTTTACGAAAGAAACCAACTTTGTAGTGAATGAAACCTTTGAAGAGCAGGTGTGCATGCTGGAATGGATAGAGATAGACGAAGCTGATGTGCTGAAAATTTTGTCAAACATTAAGATTGACAAGTCGCCAGGCCCGGATCAGATTTGTCCTCGGCTGCTTTGGGAAGCGAGAAATGCAATTGCTTCGCCACTTGCGAAGATCTTTGCATCCTCGCTCTCCACTGGAGTCGTACCTGAGGACTGGAGAGAGGCAAATGTAATTCCTCTCTTCAAGAAAGGAAATAGGGAAATCCCCGGCAATTATAGACCGGTAAGTCTCACGTCTGTCGTCTGCAAGGTGTTAGAAAGGATTCTGAGGGATAAGATTTATGACCATCTGGAAGAGCATGGCTTGATCAAATACAGTCAACACGGCTTTGTGAGGGGTAGGTCATGCCTTACAAACCTTATTGAGTTTTTTGAGGATGTGACTAGAAAAGTTGATGAGGGTCGAGCTGTGGATGTGGTGTATATGGACTTCAGTAAGGCATTTGATAAGGTTCCCCATGGTAGGCTCATTCAGAAGGTCAGGAGGAATGGGATACAGGGGAACTTAGCTGCTTGGATACAGAATTGGCTGGCCAACAGAAGACAGCGAGTGGTAGTAGAAGGAAAATATTCTGCCTGGAAGTCAGTGGTGAGTGGAGTTCCACAGGGCTCTGTCCTTGGGCCTCTACTGTTTGTAATTTTTATTAATGACTTGGACGAGGGGATTGAAGGATGGGTCAGCAAGTTTGCAGACGACACAAAGGTCGGAGGTGTCGTTGACAGTGTAGAGGGCTGTTGTAGGCTGCAGCGGGACATTGACAGGATGCAGAGATGGGCTGAGAGGTGGCAGATGGAGTTCAACCTGGATAAATGCGAGGTGATGCATTTTGGAAGGTCGAATTTGAAAGCTGAGTACAGGATTAAGGATAGGATTCTTGGCAGCGTGGAGGAACAGAGGGATCTTGGTGTGCAGATACATAGATCCCTTAAAATGGCCACCCAAGTGGACAGGGTTGTTAAGAAAGCATATGGTGTTTTGGCTTTCATTAACAGGGGGATTGAGTTTAAGAGTCGTGAGATCTTGTTGCAGCTCTATAAAACTTTGGTTAGACCGCACTTGGAATACTGCATCCAGTTCTGGGCGCCCTATTATAGGAAAGATGTGGATGCTTTGGAGAGGGTTCAGAGGAGGTTTACCAGGATGCTGCCTGGACTGGAGGGCTTATCTTATGAAGAGAGGTTGACTGAGCTCGGTCTCTTTTCATTGGAGAAAAGGAGGAGGAGAGGGGACCTAATTGAGGTATACAAGATAATGAGAGGCATAGATAGAGTTGATAGCCAGAGACTATTTCCCAGGGCAGAAATGGCTAGCACGAGGGGTCATAGTTTTAAGCTGTTTGGAGGAAAGTATAGAGGGGATGTCAGAGGCAGGTTCTTTACGCAGAGAGTTGTGGGAGCATGGAATGCGTTGCCAGCAGCAGTTGTGGAAGCAAGGTCATTGGGGTCATTTAAGAGACTGCTGGACATGTATATGGTCACAGAAATTTGAGGGTGCATACATGAGGATCAATGGTCGGCACAACATTGTGGGCTGAAGGGCCTGTTCTGTGCTGTACTGTTCTATGTTCTATGTTCTATAACAGAATAAGCAGAGGAATCGCCTCTTTTGACCAAAAAACCTGCCCATTTCCTCTTAGAATCTACTCTCAGACTTAGATCGATGGCTTTACTACAAAAAAATTCCAAAAATATTCCCCTTAAAATCTGCGCTAATGTGGAAGTGGGTCCAGGCCAATAAACTGCTGTTCAGAAACGTTGCACACATCTCTTGGCCACAGTTGAGCAGTTTCTTCTCATCCTAGGGATGTGATCTTCAGTCATTGTGCATGCTCGGACCAAGTGTTTGGACCTGTGTGTGCACAAGCAAGCTGTTGAATGAGTAGATTTCCAACCTCTGCACACATGCTGTGTCAAATCTCTGCGCGTGCGTGATGTTGGAAGCCTGTGCCAACTGCAGTACTTCACAAGAATTTTGTGTCACACTTCTGACCTTGTGTGCCAAAGTGCACTGGGCTTTATCCATGCTGATGTCTGGCAAATTGTCAGCCTTAAGGTCTACTAGTTTTCCCAGCTCCTTGTCTGTGATGATTTTAATTGCATTAAGTTCATCCCTGCCTAACAGCTCGTGATTTTCAGTTATCTTGGGGAAGATTTCTAAAGTTCCTACAGTGAAGAAGCACAAGATATTCATTCAACATCTAGACTATGTCCTTCTTTCATTAACAATTCCCCAGACACTTTAGAGAACGAACACCAGCTGTAGTTATCTTTTCTTATGTAAATGCTTGGAAGAACTCTATCTGTTTTTAATCTGACTCATTTGCTTTCTCTCATACCTGTACTTTCTGTTTAGCTATTGTTATTTTTAGTCATTCTTTTCTGGTCCTCAAAATCTAATAGATTTTGTGATCTACCACTCGTCCTTGCAGGTTCGTATAGCATTTCTTTCAATTTGATAAGATCCTTAACTTGCTTATTTAGACACAGATGATACATCCTTCTCAAAGAATCCTTCTTTCTCAAAGGCATATATTTTTGTTGAGCTATTTAACAATTCCTAGAAAATTTTCCACTATATCTCTATTGTCCTACCTTCAAACATAATTTCCTAGACTTTGATCAGCTCTGACTTCATATCTTTATGGTTATCTATGTATTTTTAAAACACCAGTCTGAGACCTGAACAACACACACAGACTGAACAAGGAATTGCATCATGTTGTGATTGCTGTCACCTGGAAGTTTCTTCACCAAAAGATTATTGATTAATTCTGTCTTGTTGGTATTTTCAGCAATTAGAATAGCTTATTCCCTGGTTGGCTACAGAATAATGGTCTAAGGACTTGTCCAAACTATGGCCACTCAATTCACTTTCTAGCCTGTCATTGACAGTCAGATTGAATTAATCTACATATAAATTAACGTCCTGCATGATGATTATGTCACTTCCATTTATTTCCACCTGTAATGCTCAATCCTACGTCTTGTCAACTGTTTGGGAGGCTGTAGGCTACACCCACAAGTGAGCTGTTAACTTTTTTTATTTCTTATTTTATTGATTCTACATCTTTGCCTTTCAAGCTAAGGTAATCTCTCACTGCTGTACTAATTATATCCTTTATTAACTGAACTGCCTTGTCATCTTTTCCTAGCTTCTTGTATTTTCAAAATATCAAATATCCTTTTCATATTCGGGTCCTGGCCTTGGTTGCCTTGCACCCATATCTTTGTGGTGGCTATCAAATCATGTGTATTTATTTCTGACTGCATTAACAATTGAGCCATTTTGTTATGCATCTTACGTGCAATTGGGTGAAGTGTATTTAATTGTTACCCAGTTTACACTCTTTGATCTTATGTGTAGTGTACTTGGGGTTTGTACTCTCTTTCCTGTCCCACCTGCTCATTATTATTCAAATCATTACCTTTTAGTTTCCCTTTGATTTACTGCGACTCTCCTCCATATGATTCCTTTGTTGACTATTTAGCTTAAAGCCCTTTCTGCAGATTTCTTAAAAATTCATTAACAAGATGAAGGTATCGCTGGCTAGGCCAGCATTTAAGCCCATCCCTGATTGCCCAGAGGGCAGTTAAGAGTCAACCACATTGGAGTCATATGTAGGTCAGACCAAGCAATGATGGCAGTTTCCTTCCCTGAAGGGCATTAGTGAACTAGATGGGCTTTTCCTGACAATCAACAGTGGATTCATGGTCATCTTTAAACTCTTAATTCCTGATTTCTATTCAATTCCAATTCCATCGTCTGTCATGACAGGATTCAAACCCATCTCCCCAAACATTACCTGCGTTTGTAGGTTAATAATACCAGCAATAACACCACTAAGCCATTCCTTCCCAAAGTTAGATGATTCGCCAGGACAATCATCCCTGCACAGTCCAGGCAAAGAATGGTACAGCTCCCATATTTCCATTCCCGTTGCGTGTGTCCCATGGATTGAAATCTATTTCTCTTACAGCAAGTTTTGAATCTAATTTCTTGTTCATCTCTTCAATTACATGTATCCATACCAACCTGCTCATGGCTGAGATAATAACTCAGAGATTTTAGTTAATCAAACCCCAAATTGTTCAGAAATGCTTTCCTTAGTCCTGTCTCACCCCCACCACCGACAAAATAGCCAAATTTTATTACAGCCTAAAATGGTCAGTTTGCCTGGCTACCTTGCATCCCCTGCAGTCATCTGTGCAGACTACACCAACCTCAAATCTTTTCATCAACTGCAAATGCTGAGGCACCTCCACTTCTACCTCTTAGTCGTCTATCTATCTCAGTGCAGTTACACCCCACTGCCCCTGACAAAGGACCAAATCAAATGAACTTATCCATAATGTATGACTGCCTCCTCGCGCAGCATGTGCAGATAGCTTTTCCCCATTCTGCGATGTACCAGTGCGTCTATCGCATGGTCTCCAGCTCTTGCTGACTCTGACCCAAAGTTGCTTGAGTTGCCAACACTAACCGCAGGTGTGGTTGCCTTGGATCACACTGGCGTCCATCCATATTCCCGTGCGCACTCGGCCACCAATCCCCTGCCATCTTTGCTGTGCATGAATTAATATTCCCAAGAAGTTTAACGTCTCATTAGCACAACAGCACTGCTCTACTGGAATGGCAGCTTTGAACGTGTGCTCAAATCACTGAAGTGTGGCTTGGGCCTTTACCTTGCAAGCTATGAGCTGGAAGCACTGCCTGATAAAGTACAGAATGAATAGGAACCTTCAGAAGGGAATTGGATGTATCCTTAAAAAACGAGACATTTGCTGGGCTAAAGGTAAAGAGCAGAGGATTGGGACTACTTGGATAGTAGTCTTTTGGCATGGCTATGATGGGCTGAATGGTTGTTGCAGTGCTGCTTGATCCTGTGGATCTGATGCATGGTTTTAAGAACATACTTACCAGCCATCAATCTTTAACAATTCGAACAGGAATGTCTTGTTTTATCATTTGTAAATATAAATTCAAAACCTGACAAAATAGCTTGAAATGAAATGTATGGATTGGAATATATTTGAAATTACAAATTCCCCACCACCACCTTAGGCGAGACTAATGCCATTGGAGGTGTCATGCAGACAAAAAATTATAATGGAAAGCATTACATTGCATCGGAGAATATCGTTTCCAATTTGAGAGCAAGAGCATTTTTTTTTTGTCCCTATAATACTTCCAATATCATCAATCTCACCTGGGAGTAGATGGGTTAAAATTTAAGATGTATTCAAATCTGTAAACTTTGTTTCAAGCTATATTTGTCAGGTTTTGCATTTACATTTTCAAATTAGTAACAACATCAAGGTGAAGAGTTTGCTGAGGATGTTGATGAAGAAATGCATCAGTATTCATAAGATATAGACCTTATCACCAAGAAGATTATTGCAGAGGACCTTCTTCAGCTGGAAAGGATGTTTTTTACATTTCCCCATCAGCTCTGTGCTCAGTGACCTACATTACCTCACAGACTGACAACTCTAGCAATTTAAAATTCTCATCCTGATTTTCAATCCCACTGATGGCTTCACCCTTCTTTATCTCAACAACCTCTACTAGACCTACAGCAGCCTGAGTTCCCCACACTTCTCTAATGATGAGCTCTTGCTTCATCTCTCATTTTCATCACTAACTCCACCACTGACAGCTAAAATTCCCCTGCAACAAGCTACACAAACTCTTCCTCTTCTCTACCACCACCCCCGACCACCACTAAGATGTTCCTTAAAAGTTAAACTTTCTGATCACATTTCTAGTCACTTGACCTGATCTTTCTTTGTGGCTTGATGCCAAATTTTATCTTCGAGCATCCTTGTTGAAATGCCTGCTAAACACCATATAAATAGGACAGTACGCTGACTCAGTGGTTAGCACTGCTGCCTCAATGCCAGGCACCTGGGTTCAATTCGATCCTCAGTGTGGAGTTTGCACATTCTCCCCAAGTCTGCATGGGTTTCCTTCGGGTGCTCCAGTTTCCTCCCACAGTCCAAAGATGTGTAAGTTAGGTGGATTGGCCATGCTAGCTTGCCCATTGTGCCTAGCAATGTGCAGGCAAGGTGTTTAGCCGTGGGAAATGCATGATTACAGGGATAGGGTAGTATGGGTTGGTTTGTGTGCAATGCAGTTTGGAGCGTTCGTGTGGACTCGATGGGCCAAATAGCCTGCTTCAACACTGGAGGAATCCTATGATTCTATGAAATGGCAGTGGTTGTTGTAATTTGTTCATAAAGTACCTGGAGCCACAAACACAAATGTTTCAATTTGTAGAGTAAGGAGCTAGTAAAGGTACCAGACTGTAACATTAAATAGAATAAGCTATGTAAATGCTGGTGTGTATGTGGAAGGCATTGCAGATACGACTGATAAACTGAATGGACCCCATTTTAACATAGTAGAACCAGGTAATGCTTTAGATTTATTGACTAGGTTAAAAATTCTAATGACAAACAATTGCAGATGACTTTTGTAGTCCTGTTGCTGTACTTAAGTTCCAGCCAATAATGTTTTACTCAATTAAGTGGCTTGCAGGGTGGAAATGGAATAATATCATACTTTAACAGTTCATGTCTCATGTTCACTACACTGTTATTTACAAAGATTCTAAATACCAAAGAACAATACAGGAGAGGAGCAGGCCCTTGGCCCTCCTGGCCTGCACTGACACATTTTGCCTTTTCCCCACTAAAACTGTCTTCACTTACAAGATCCCTATCTCTCTGTTCCCTTCCTATTCATGTATTCGCCCAGGTGCTTCTTGAATGTTGCTATTGCGTCTGCTTCCACCCCCTCCTCTGGCAACGCGTTCCAGGCACTCACCACCTTTTGTTTGAAAAACATGCCTGGCACATCGCTCTTCAACTTTTCCTCCGCACACCTTGAACTTCTGTCCCCTTGTAATAGACCTCTCCACCCTGGGGAAAAAGCCTCATACTTTTCACTCTATCCATGCCATCCACAATCTTATCAACTTCTATCAGGTTGTCCCTCAACCTCCTGCATTCCAGTGTAAACAAACCCAGCTTATTCAATCTTTCTTCATAGCTAAAGTCCTTCATACCAGGCAACATCCTGGTAAACCTTTTCTGTGCTCTCTCCAAAGCATCCACATCCTTCTGATCGTGTGGTGACCAGAACTGTATCCAATATTCCAAGAGTGGCCTAACTAAAGATATTCATTTCAACATGCAGATTGGGGAGCCAGTGGTATTGTGGTGATATTGCTGGATTAGCAATCCAGAGCCAGGCTCAACTCCCACCATGCCAATGGTAAACTTTAAATATACATGAATAAGAACATCTGGGATTAAAAGCTAGTTTAATGAAGGAAGAAGGGTCCTGAACCGAAACACCAAGCTTTTCTGCTCCTCAGATGCTTGGCCTGCTGTGTTCATCCAGCCTCACGCTGTGTTATCAATGAAGGACACTGTTGGCTTTGGTAAAAATGTTCACTAATGCCTTTTAAGGAAGAAAAACTGACTCACGACTTGGTCTGGCCTACGTGTGATCCAGACCCACAACAATGTAGCTGACTCTTCACTGACCTCCGAATTGGCCTGACAAGCCACTCAGTTCAAGACTAGTTCGGGATGGGCAATAAATACTTCGTGAATGAATGATGGAAAAATAATCATTCTTGCCCGTTACAGCTTAGGTTCGATGTCTTTGTAATTGCTGATGCTTTGACTATAAATATTACAAGTGGGTTCTAAGAGCCTTAGGCAGGTGAAAACTGGACACACACACCAGGACAAACTGATGAACATTTACACTGTGGTCTTTACACTGTTACACTCTCTGTATAGAGGCATGATAAAGCAGGACGTCATTGGAATCTTCCTCACTGAGCTCCTAATTTTGAGTGATATTTATCAGTAGCCAATTTGTTCAGAGATGTTATAAAGCAGTTCTGCTGGGACAGGTGGTATTGGCCTTGTGTCTCCAGACTCAGAGGTAAGGACAGTACCACTGCACCACAAAGCACCATTCATTTTACGTGACCTGACATCCCCAAGATGCTGTCCAACTGTTAGCATGTAGCTTTGAATCCCGGATACTATGGTCACCACCTTGGCGTTTTGCCTGAGGAGATGTAGGAATGAGCCTCGTTAACACTGATGGAACTGAGAATGTAAGGCCAAAACAGGAGACTGTAGCATCCTCTGGGCTGTCGTCCCAGTTGAGAAATGAACTCTATTGTGCAGTGTTTCAAGGTCAAGGGTCATGAGATGTTAAAACATTATTTTCATCTATTGATCAAGGTTCCCAGTAACAGGGGAGAAAGTTGCCACAAGTTGATAAATCAGTGTACTGTGGCCTGACAGTCGGCTCAGCTTATGCAGCAGCAGGTTAGTGTATTATTTCTGATTTTCTCTCTCACCTGATGAAAGTTTTGATTCTGGTTTCTAGAATATATTGTTTGCACCCAAAGTATTGGAGTACCTGACTTGTAACGATGAGCAGGATGATCTGCAGAAGATCCTCACAATCCCTGCCTCTCGGAAGGTTCGGCTCAGCAGTTACCGGGCGGCTGTGTGTAACACCACCGCCAAGTTACGGAAGGAGCATTTTCGGGAACTCGCCAATAAACTTCAAAGCCAAGTGGACATCCAGAAAATTGTAGAGAAGGTGAGTCAAATTTAGACCTTATCTTCAGAAAACAAAATCTTTGACTCATTCACTTTTAATTTTGCTACTTATTCTATGCCTTTCATTTCTCCATGTAGGAGATCTGGGTGTCTTCACTCCTGCCTTATTTTTTCCCATCATTGTTACCATGTTAGCTGTTTTCATCTTAAATGAGTCTGTCTTTGTGCAATGTCTAAACTAGACAAAGTTGCACAACAGCAAACATGCATTTGATTGTCTGTCAAGATATCTAGCTATGCATTAAAGGATCATAGAGCTCTGGTCTAGTCTTATGATGAGGTTACTGAGAACTACATGTTCCTAATTCCCTTTATATATAACTTAGCGAACTGTAGCATGTGAGAGAGGTGAAGTAATGTTCCAGAGTTGCAAGACCAGTGGAAAGGCTTGTTCACCAATTCTTGGGAAATATTTGTTTCTGGTTAGGCTTCCCCTACTGTATTCTGTTGAATTCTGGACACATTGGAGAAAATGTTAAGCGTTTGGGAAGTGCTTAGATTCATAGGGTTTGTTTCCAGTCCAACCAATGCCAGCCATAATCCCAAACTAACCAAGTCCCAATTGCTTGCTCCTGGCCTATATCCAAATATTTCTTATTCATGTACTTACCTAAGTGTCTTTTAAACATTGTAACTGTACCACATCTACCACTTCCTCTGGATGCTTCTTTCATACTCAACACCCTTTGTGTAAAGAAATTGTCCCTTATTTCTTTACAAATCTTTTTCCTCTCACCTTAAAAATATAGCCCCTAGTCTTGAAATCTCCCAGACTAGAGAAAATACCCCTGCCATTCACCTTATTTATTTCCCCCATGATTGAGGGTAACCCTCAATCTCCAGAGCCCTGGTGAAAAATGTCCCAAACTATCCAGCCGGTCCATAAGCTGAAACCCCCCATTCATGGCTACGTCCCTGATAAACCTCTTGTGAACCCTCTCCATCTTAACAATATCTGTCCTGTAACAGGGCAACCAGAACTGGACACAGTACTCCTGAAGAGGTCTCACCAATGTCCTGTATAACCTCAATATAACTTCTCAATTCCTATAGCCAAAGGTCTGAACAATGAAGTCAAGTGTGCTAAGTGCCTTTTTCATAATCACCTTGTCTGTATGTGATGCAAACTTCAAAGAATAATGTACCTGAACCCCTAGGTATCTCTGTTTTTCAACACTACCCAAGGCCATATTTTATTTATATAATTCATGCCCTTTTTAATTTTACCAAAATGCAGTACCCCTCATTTATCCAAATTAAACTCCATCTTGCCACTCTTTAGTGCATTGACCCAATTGCTCAAGACCTCTTCGTAACTTTGGTAACCTTCACCGCCCACTGTACCACCGATGTCAGTGTCATCTGCAAACTTAATAACCATGCCTTCTATATTCTCATCCAAATCATTTATATGAATGGCAAACAAAAATGGACCCATTACCAATTCCTGTGGAACACTGCTGATCACAGGCCTCCAGTCTGAAAAACAACCTTCCACCATCACTCTCTGTCTGCTGCCATTAAGCCAATTTTGTGTACAATTGGGAAGTTCACCCCGAATCCCATGTGATCTAACTTTACTAATTTGTCTACCATGTGGAGGTTTACCAGAAGGGTGTCAGAAACGAGGGACTTCAGTCATGATCTGGGACTGGACAAACATGTACCATACATAGAGCAGAGAATATGCAAGGGAGATTTAATGCAGCCATTGAAATGCTTGAAGGATTTTGATGTTTTGAGGGCAGAGCTGACAGTTACCAGAGGACACGGGTTAGAGTTTATTGTCAACTGAACCAGAGGAACAAGTAGAAATTAGATGCAGCGAGTTGTTAGGATAAGGCATGTATTAATGGAAATGGTTGGGGCAGCCTTCATAAATAAATTGAATTTGCACTTGCACTGTAAAAATTGTCACAGTCAGGAAAAATATAGAGAAAGGAGCTTCTTAGATTCCTCTTTCAAAGAGCCAGCATTGAGATAATGTGCTGAATGGCCTCCTCTGTGTGGTATGATGTATGCAGAGGGCTATAAGACCGACCGCAGAATTACAATTTCTCGCACATGGCAAGTTTCAAATGTTGTCATTACAGAATGTGGTGAGCAGAGGGAAGGGTATTCTCTGAAAATGGGAAGCAAACTGGTGTAGAGGATCTTAGTAGGATGCCCTGTAGCACTATGAATAACCCTCTGGTGTGAAGAACTACAGGTTGTGTTTTCTTTCCAAAAAGTGGCCTCATGTTGAATTATTTGCTTTGATAGATGAAGTTTAATAACAGATGAGATTTGATAGAACTAGTGGCCAATACAAGTAACATGTTGATGAGAAGGAAGTTATGACATTTGATGTCTTGTATCTTTGTTGGCTGTAAACCATTTTGGGATGTTCTGAGGTCACATAAGGTGCTACATAAATACGCATATTTCTTTTGGCTCATGAGTTGTTGATTTTTTGTTAAGGGGAAGCTTCTACCGTTTTGAGATTTTATTCTCTCTCATTTACCTTTACTCCTGATGCCCAGAGAGCAGGTGCAGAGGTGAGCTTGAAGCATTGCATGGGGCACTGTTGAGATCGAGAATCATCGGGTGGAAGTAAACAGACTCCAAAAGATAGCTTGGGAGGCAGGGAGATTGTGTTATCAGACAGGACGGTTGGGATGATACCACCTTGTAGCCTCCTACCGGGGGCGGGGGAGGGGGGGGTGCCTTTGTATATGTGAATATTTTAATCAACCTGTTCAGATTTACTTTTAGCTCATTTAGGGGATTTGCATGTTGCCAGCTAAGCCAACATTTATTGCCCATCCCTAATTTCCAAGTGGGCATTTAAGAGTCGACCACATTGCTGTGGGTCTGGAGTCACTTGTAGGCCAGACCAAATAAGGGTGGCAGTTCCTTCCCTAAAGACATTAGGGAACCAGATGAAGTTTACTTGGTAATCAACAATGGTTGGATAGCCATCACTGCACTTTTAATTCTAGATCATTACCATTTTTGGCAGGATTTGAACCTGAGTCCTGAACATTGCTTGGGTCTCTGGATTAATTGATAATGTCACTCGGCCATTTCTGTCGCTCTAAGCAGGAGGGACTCGTATGCGGGTCTTCTGCTTAGAGGGGTGCCCTAGTGGTATGATCGCGAACTATTACTGTAGAGATGTACAAGTCTTCGTAGCTATTTTCTCATCAACCTGTTCAGAGATTTTGCTACATAACTCTGGAGCAAGTGGGATTTGAACTAAGGTCTTTTGTCTTGGAGGGAGGGGCGTTACCACTGTGCCACAAAAGCCGATCAGCCACTTAATCAGGCAGAGTCAAAGAAAGTGTGGGGGGAGGGTGGGATGGGGGCATTGCTCACTCAGTAGCCAGTGGGAGAGACCTCCGTCGCCAGTGGGAGAGACCTCCGTCGCCAGTGGGAGAGATGTCTGTCATCTCAATGAAAAATTGTCCAGAGAGCAGAACAACACAAGAAGGTCCCTCGGCCCATTCAGTCCAAGACAGCTTCTGTGAAGGGAGATGTAGTTCCTCCCATCTCTCTGTTTTAACCCCACACGCCTGCAATTTTTTCCTCTTACATCGATTTCCCCAGCCATCTCTGGTTCTATTGCCAGTCACTATTAATTATGTCTGCTTGTTTTTGTTCCTCATGCTAACTGAATTAGTTTCCCTATATTTCCTCTGCCAAAACTACTTATGATTTCAAAAATCTCTACCAAATTTCTTCCGAGTATTCCCTCCCCTAGGGAGGACAACCCACATTAAGAAATCATCCTTTACTGCATTTTGGATTTATTTATAGAGTGAAACATTACAAATATGTTGCTCTTAACTCTATATCCCACCATTAGCTTTCCTAAGTGTCTCTTTATGTGCTTAAGCAATTATATAATGAGTTCTCCTGCCACCTGTAAGTACTTGACTTTTAATTAATGCATTTAATCACCTCACTTTGCCCAGGTAACTGTAATATCTCATCTCTGGGACCATTCTAATAAAGCTGTTCATAATAATCACTTTCATATGCAGTGGAAATAAGGATGACATTAAAGTCAATTAAACTACTTGTGTTGGCTCATTCTGCAGGAGCTGACACAACCTTTTTGAAAAGATGTTGTTTATGGTTCACATACAGATTGATGAATTTTGAAAGATTTGATTTCCCGATGACAAACTTAAAAGATTTGTACATGCTTTCAAGTTTTAATGCTTTTCAACTGCAAAAGAAAAACTGAAATCAATTCGACTGATTATATTTCGTTCGCAACTAATAATCTAAATGCAAAAAGACACATCTCATTTTAATGTCTTAACATTACCGATAGTTGTACAATACGCTGCACTCTTTTCAGAGTTCTATTTTTAAAGGAGTAAATTCAAAATTATTCCCAGCTCCCAACAGTCATCTCTCTTCATTTCATTGAGTCATAAAATCCAAATTCATCTCCAGTTTTCTGAAAATTTCCCCAGACCGACTCCCAGTGATGAAGGACCACTCATCTGCTTCCTTCTCCTGGCCTTGACAGGGTATGTCTTCGTGTGGCTTCAAATTTACCCAGGTTCCATTGTCTTCACCAGGTGATAAGCTCTCACCGTTGTTCTGCTTGATCGCTAATGGGGAACATGTTTATTTCCTTTTCCTATCTCTCTCTCCCTTGGTGACCAGGGTGTTAATCGGACTGTCTTAAAAGTCTGTCACTCTAACCACGGCAACGTTTCCCATGCTTTCTGTTGTTAAACCCGAGTCATGAATTTCCACGACAGTTATCCTGTGGCCTGTATCCCTTTGGTCACGCAAGGTCACACAGGCTCATCAGCGGGCTGGATGAGTAGCAGGTTTTATGTCCCTTTCCAGCAGTGCATTTTACATCAAATTAAATAGACCCATTAAAATATAAGCATATTATAAAACCTCACATTCATAACAATACCCTGAAGAAACAGGCATTCCAGAAAGAAAGAGCCAGTAATATTTGGAAATAAGCATGCGTGTTATACTACGTTTTGAATCTACATGATGAGTCAGACTTGTATTACTGCTTTTTCTTTCTGGAATACAATTGTAAATTCTCATTTGTCAAATACAGTCCCTTGTGGTGGAACAATCTCACACTAAAGCCAACTAGAGAGCGATTATATGAGATGATGCACTGCAGACTTCAACCCTGAAATTGCACATAATGCTACCCTGCTTTTGTGCCAATGGAAACTAAGCTATCACCAACCACTTGGCATGTAGGACTTCACTAGCACAAATCTTGTCCCACCATTCCTTTTTAAGGAGGTTCTTGTATTGGTGCTCCATTACCTGGTAACCTAAGTAGATAGAACGCAACAAAAATACGTGCCCCCCCCCCCTTTATGCTGTAAAGAAATTCATGTAGCATATTTTGTGCTTGGGAACAATTACAATGACATCGCAAGGGATTTGGAGAATGTCGTAAATCGCGAGAATGAATTTGGAATGTTTGTTATCATCTGAACTTGAAAATTAATTTCCAATGATTCATCTCTACCCTGCCTCTGACTCATAATGTTCTACCGATTTTTCTTACAATGGGGAAAACAGAGTGGAATTTGGCTTTGGACTGCTCTCTCTTAACAATCAGACTAAGGATGCTCCCTTGAGTAGTTGCATGGATGGATCCAGCACTGAAAAAATTGGTTTGTATTACAGTCACTTCGCGCCTTCTGGACCGAATCAAATCCAGTAACTATCATTGCTCTTTACTGCATAAGCTCATAAATTATACATTGGTCCAAATAAGGACAAAAGAGATTAACCCAAGAGTTTCCAGTGAGAGTGACTGCTCTTGACATCAAAGGCAATCCTTCACTGTTGTTGGATCAAAGCTCTGAAACTACTTCCAGCAACACTGTGGACATGCCTACACCACATGGACTGCAGCAGTTCAAGAAGGCAGTTCATTACCATCTCCACAAGGGCAATTAAGGATGAGCACCAAATGACCCATGTTCCATGTAAAAAAAAAACCACACCAGAATTTGCAAGTAACAATCATAGTTTCTGGGCTTTTTCATGGCACAAAGGGAGTAAGGTGGCATGTACATAAAACCATAGTGACAAGGCAGGGAAGTACTCTGGGCCTGTGGTTTCTCAGTTGTTTTGGTTCAGTGTCAGACAAGTGAAGCTGTTATTGTAGCTGTTAGAGTCCAAACACACTTGCTGGCCTGTCCAGGGACAGTATCGCACACTTCTGGAGCAGGCAGGGTATGACTCCAGACCTCCTGGCACAAAGGTGGGGACTCTACCACCGTACCACATGCTTGTAACTTATCCCAGTCGTCCATTTGTCTGCACATTATAGACTTCAGCAGCATTCATTGTGTAGAATGTTTTGCCAATGATTATCACTTAATGGAGGCCGTGAGATCAGTACTATTCATAACTACCTTCACATTTCAATTTTATCTAGTTGAGTTCATTCAAGCTACTATAGAATACTCCTACCCACCTGCTAGATGACATGGCTTCATGAAATAACAGGCAAAGTGCAGTGTTAAGAGTTTGTATTTTAGCACTAGTTCTCTCTGCAGACTCCCGCCACCATGACAGCGCTTCTTTGCTGGTCTACTTTGATTTTTCCTGAACTTTTGTAATGTTTGTATGTGTTCTGGAGGGGTCTGTGTGCAGGTTGCACACAAGATGTGGCTATGAATGCAAAAGTCGTTGAATGCGGAATTAGGTGTGGAAGAAAAATTCTAAACAACTAAACACCAAACTGAATTAAAGAAAGGGTTGAAAACCATTTAATGTTAATCATGCTTTTATAGACCTTAGTCTAATTTTAAATGCAAACGTATGATTAAAATATCTGTCTTGTTGAAGGGGTGATGAGAATAATTGAAATCAATAGTTTTCACACAATGCACTGTTGATGAGTAATCTGGAGGAAAAGAACTGTGGCTGGATGTTCAGGCTTTACTTTCAGTCAGTGTGCGTTCTGTTTGTGTACCAGGTTCAACAAACTATTGTTCGGATTCAACCACACCTCAGCGAGTGATTTACTTTGTAGTGTTTTAGTGAGTGCTTGGCTTGAAGGAGTTGATTTTACAAAATAACTGAGTATGGCCAATCATCAAATATCAAACCTGAAACATCAATTCACATTGACCCTTCACATCACTTTGTGACTGTGTTATCTTGTGCATTGTGAGTAACTACTGTACCGACTGTAACCTTCTGCTATTACAGAGTAATTATTTTCTTTCCCATATGTAGCTCAAGTTGAATGAGGTGAACAGCACAGCCGTCCAGCATCACCTTCAGGCCTTACTTGAAGACCTCATTGAGGTGGAAAAGATCTTGAAGGATGTAGATGCCTTATCGGGACTGGCCAGGCTGCTCCCAAAGGGGGCTTGTGCAGGCAAAAGCCCACCTACTGCTGCCAATACTACCAGCTGGAACAACAACTTCACAAGCACCAATGCCACTTCAGAAGAGGACGAGGAGCCTGAGAAGGAGAATCCTCACACCCAGTTTTCTGCTTTTGTACAGCTCTGGGCTGGCCTTCAGCCAATCCTGTGTGGGAATAACAGGTACAATTACAAGCTAATAACATTCTGCTGTTCCATGGGGAGTCATGGATGTAAAAGAGACTTTCACAGCCAAGCTTTGACTTTATCAATCTCTAGCTCGTTTGTGGACCAAATTACACGTCCCGTCGTGCCCCACTAAGCACACATCGCTGCCGAATTCATCTCATCACAAAGACATTGTTGATTTAATTTGTACATCAGCATTGACCTTAAACAACTTTTCATTTCCTTTCTTGTGTTGAGAAGTACACTTAAGACACCTTCTCTCCTGTGTTCTGACATTAGATAAGATCTATTATTTCCAACATTATTTTTTGTAAAGTGCTTGTTATTCTGTGAAATACTTAACACATAATATTAGAAACCAATGCTTTATCAGCTGTGGGATGATAGAAGTTCAAGTTGCTGCTTTCCTTGGTTCCCCTATTAACTCACTTGCTGTCTTGGGTTGTATCTTCCACAGTTGACGAAACAGAATGGAGACTCTTCTCTGCCAGATGTTAAAGAATGAACAGCTGCATGACCCCAGCTTGGGCTCACTTTCCCTCTCCGTACAAATTCACATTCTGTATGCTTGGCAGCTCCCCAGAAAATTGACCAGCAAATTTATTGCTTTGAAAGCAAACACACTCCGTCCCATTAGTTAGTGATTTGTTTTTCTGAGCCAGTCTGAGAGGGCTTGAGCTCATCATGCCACATCAGTATTCTTCCCTGGGAAAGCCTCTCAACACGCTCTGGACCCCAGCCCAGCTGACCCTCCCAGGAGGGTGCTGTTTCTTAAGGGCATGGGACAGTTTTCACTAGATATTTTCGTTGCGACAGAGCATCCAAAATGCATCACCACTTTAGCTCGTGTACGGTGCAAGATGTCATTTTATTGAAGTGGTTGAAATGCACACTTGCAAGTAAACAGTCAGGAAGGAATTTTCCTGGGAGCCCTCGGCAGTGACTCTGGGCCCTTGAAGCCTCGCTTCATCTGTTTACACACATGCCTTTTAGTCCTGACTCCCCTGCCCTAGGAAAAATCCATGCCCCTCATGATCTTATAAACTTCTATAAGATCACCCCTCAACTTCCAATGCTCCAGGAAAAACAACGCCAGCTTTTTCAACCTCTCCATCTAATTTCAACCCTCCAACCCCAGCAACATCCTTGTAAATCTTTTCTGCATCCTTTCAAGTTTAACAACATCTTTCTTGTAGAAGGGCAGCCTGGGAAAAGAACTGAACATAGAACAATACAACACAGTACAGGCCCTTCAGCCCACAATGTCGTGCTGAACTATTATCCTACTAAGGTCAATCTACCCTGCACACCCTACGTTTTACTATCCTCCATGTTCCTACCCAATAGTCACTTAAAAGTCTGTAAAGTATCTGAGCCCACTACCACTGCCGGCAGCACATTCCACGCACCCACCACGGTCTCTGTGTGAAGAACCTATCTCTGACATTTCCCCTATACCTTCCTCCAATCACCTTAAAATTATATCCCCTCATAATAGTCATTTCTGCCCTGAGGAAAAAGTCTCTGACTGTCCACTCTATCTATGCCTTCCATCATCTTGTACACCGCTATCAAGTTACCTCTTATCCTTGTTCGCTCCAATGAAAAAAGTCCTACCTTCCTCAACCTTTCCTCATAAGACCTGCCCTCCAGTCCAGGCAGCATCCTGGTAAATCTCCTCTGCACCCTCTCTAAAGCTTCCATATCTTTCCTATAATGAGGTGACCAGAACTGAACACAATATTCCAAGTACGGTCTGACCAGACTTTTATAGAGCTGCAGCATTACCTCACAGCTGTTAAACTCAGTTCCCCTGGCAATGAAAGCCGACACACCGCACACCTTCTTTACAGTCCTACCAACTTGGGTCGCAACTTTGAGTGATCTATTGACAATCCCTCTGTTCCTCCACACTGCCGAGAATCCTGCTATCTCTGAACAAATTGCCTTGCTGAGTTAATGAGACCAACCAGGCTACATTCTGTCATGTTGCCTTGGATAGATGAGCAGCCTGCTGTTGCTTGGTGGACTGTTATTGTCATTTCCGTTCCCATTTTTAAAAGCTTTTCTCACGGGACAGCCTAGATCGAAAGGGCTTGTTAACAACAAAGTATTTCTCTGAATAATCAGACATGGCTAAGGACTTGCCTGTTGACTGGTCTCAGTGAAATGGCTTACCACCTTGCATATTGAATACAGTTTTTCTGCCAGTGGATACACATTAATGACTTGGGAATGTGGTCCCCTTTAGGGTACTTTTTGCTTCAATTAGACTGATATCCATGTCCTTAACGTGGAAAATTAGGTCGTCTACGAATGATTTAGCACCAGGTTCCCCTCGAACATGCTGTGTGTTTAAAGGAGAGAGGCGGCGCCCATACGGCCGTGCTCCTGCCCTGAATTGAGCGGCACTATGCACCGACTGGAGTCAATTATCCCAGGCCAACCAGAGATCGCAGCGCTAGGGTATCATTACGTTTAGGCAGGATTCTGATTTAGAGGCGTTCAGTCATAATAGCTTCGCACCATTGGCTCCTCAGCCAAGCACATACACCAAATGTCTGAACCTGCGGTTCCTCTCGTACTGAGCAGGATTACTATTGCAACAACACATCATCAGTAGGGTAAAACTAACCTGTCTCACGATGGTCCAAACCCAGCACGGGGTGGCACGGTTACTCAGTGGTTAGCACTGCAGTCTCACAGTGCCAGGTACCCAGGTTTGATTCCAGCTTCGGGTAATTGTCTGTGCGGAGTTTGCACGTTCTCCCCGTGCCTGCGTGGGTTTCTTCCGGGTGCTCCGGTTTCCTCCCACAGTCCAAAGATGTGCCGGCTAGGTGGATCTGCCATGTTAAACTGCCCGTAGTGTTCAGGAGTGTGTGGGTTATAGGGGGATGGGACTGGGTGGGATGCTTCAAGGGGCGGTGTGGACTTGTTGGGCCGAAGGGCCTGTTTCCACACTGTCAGGAATCTAACCTAAAAAAAATGACAAAAGATTCTGACATAACACAGTGTGGAGCTGGATGAACACAGCAGACCAAGCAGCATCAGAGGAGCAGGAAAGCTCGACGTTTCAGGTTGGGACCCTTCTTCAGAAATAGGGGAGGGGAAGGGGATTCTGAAATAAACAGAGAGAGAGGGGAAAGCGGATAGAAGATGGATAAAGGCGAAGATAGGGTGAGAGGAGACAGACAGGTCAAAGAGTGGGGATTAGAGCCAGTGAAAGTGAATGTAGGTGGGGAGTTAGCAGGGGATAGGTCAGTCCAGGGAGGACGAACAGGTCAGGGGGGCAGGATGAGGTAGTGGGTAGGGGATGGGGGTGGGGCTTGAGGTGGGAGGAATGGTTAGGGAGGCTGGACTAGCTTGGCTGGTTTTGGGATGTGGTCATGGGAGGGGAGATTTTGAAGCTTGTGAAGTCCACATTGATACCCTTGGGCTGCAGGGTTCCCAAGCGTAAAATGAGATGCTGTTCCTGCATCTTTCGGGACGCATCATCGAGGCCCAGGATGGACATGTTGTCTGAGGAGTGGTGGCGTGGTGGGGAGGTGCAGATGGGTTGAATTGAAATGGTTCGTGACTGGGAGGTGCAGTTGTTTGTTGCGAACAGAGTATAGGTGTTCCGCAAAGCGGTCCCCAAGCGTCTGTTTGGTTTCCCCGATGTAGAGGAGGCCACAGTGGGAACAGTGGATACAGTATACCACATTGACGGATGTGCAGGCGAACATCTGTTTGATGTGAAAAGTCTTCCTAGGGCCTGGGATGGGGGTGATGGGGGAGGTATAGGGGCAGGTGTAGCACTTGCTTTAGTTGCAGGGAAAGGTGGTGGGGCTGGAGGGGACTGTGGAGCAGACAAGGGAGTCACGGAGAGAGTGGTCCCTCCAGAAAGCACATAAGGATGTGGAGGGAAGAATGTCTTTAGTGGTGGGGTCAGATTGCAGGTGTGGGAAATGTCAGAGGATGATGCATTGGATTTGGAGGTTGGTGGGGTGGTACGTGAGGACGAAGGGGATTCTGTTTTGGTTATTATTGAGAATGGGGGTGTGAGGGATGAGTTGCAGGAAATGTGGGAGACACAGTCGAGGGTATTTTTGATCTCTCTGGAGGGGAATTTGCGGTTTTTGAAAAAAGAGGACATCTGGGATGTGCGGGAGTGGAATGCCCCCTCTCGGGAGCAGATGCGGCGGAGGCGAAGGAGTTGGGAATAGGGGATGGCATTTTTTACAGGAAGGTGGGTGAGAGGAGGAATATTCCATGTCGTTGTGGGAGTCGGCAGGTTTAAAATGGATATCGGTTTCCAGGTGGATGCCAGAGATGGAGACAGAGAGGTCCAGGAAGGAGAGAGAGGTGTCAGAGATGGCCCAGGTAAACTTAAGGTTGGGGTGGAAGGTGCTAGTGAAGTGGATGAACTGTTCAAGCTCCTCGTGGGAGCACGAGGAAAGATTCTGACACCCTTTTCTGAGCAGTAGAACAATGTTTCATTTATAATTAGTCAACGTGTATTGAAATAACCTTTTACTGGCACCTTATTGTTTCTGTCTTACTCTTGTTTGAATCTGTGAACTTTGTTCTGTGGGCATTGTTATTTCTAGGGCTGGAGTTTATATAAGTTTTTCTATTAGACAAGAGCTATTATGAGATTCCTTCCAAGGATCAGCAATACCTCCTGGTTAGAAACATTCTGTTCCACCTGGTGGCTTTAAAACAAATTTGAATTTTGGCAGAATTCTCCGCAGGTAATGATTGGAATAAGTATTGTAATAATAATGTTGTTTATTGATGTTGGTCGCTTCCTTCCCATGGCAGGTACACATCATTTTATTTATTTTTCCTCTTATTCAGAACAATAGAGCCTGAGGCCTTGAAACAGGGGAACATGAGCTCTCTGGGCTTCACCAGCAAGGAGCAACGAAACCTTGGCCTACTGGTGCACCTCATGACCACTAATCCTAAGATCCTTTACTCACCTGTTGGCACAGAAGTGGACAAAGTAATAGAAAAGGTAAGACACCAGCAAAGCTGTTAACTCTAAGGAAGCCTGGAATCTCATATCTTTCACCTATTCTAACTCCTCTCATCTGGCAGAAGGAGCAGTTCAGAGCTGTGATCTTAGTTATAACATGCACTGTGGTCAGGAGCACGATTCACAAGTTCTTATGTTTTGAAGCACCACAGAATTGGAGAGTAGAGAACAAGGCCATTCAACCCATTCTACCTGTGCTGGCTGTTTGAAAGGTCTGTTCCCTTAGTCCCACACACCTACATTTCCCCCATAGCTGTGTGATATTTTGCCTTGCAAGTATTTATCTAATTCCCTTTTCTATTGAATCTGTTTTCACACCTCTTTTAGGCAGTGCATTCCAGTTCGTGACACTCATCAGATAGAAATCGTTCTCCCCTCTGGTTCTTCTGCCAGGTTTATCCTTACTAACATAATTCTTTGGCCTGACTGTTTGGGTGATGGAGCTTCGGACTGAGTGATAGACAGAAACTGTAGACATTGCAGAATCTAAATGGGTGACAACGTATGCAAAAGTCCAATTGTTCTAATTTTCTCAGATTTATAATGCTAATCATATTTTATATTGGCCCTGTGGTAATTCCCAATCCTGTCTAACTGCATTGACATTATTTAACTGGAAGGAGCTTTTTACCAATCAATCAAAAGGGCTGCAACTTGCCCATTGAGCTACATCAGTCATGGAGCCTAAACACCCTAATGATGAGACCGAGTGGTGACGAGAGAGACAGATAAGGAAGCAAATCACGCCCTCAGGAACCCACTGCCTGACCAGGGCTCTGTGTGCCTGGAGACACATTGGTTGTGAATTGACCTATTTCGTCACATGAGGAGCAACTTGTAACCGATTCAACATCACTCTTGGAGCAAGCTGACAGTAACTGCAGCTTTTTGTAGCACCTTTTTAAAATCTATTTTGCAAACGCTGCTGCTTTGCTTTCGATTAGTAATTTCATGGCAGATATGTGGACCACATCAGGGAAATCTACTGATGATTTTGATATTTAGGCACTACCAGGTCATTGATTAAAATACCCATTCAGCACTCCGTACATCGCTGTTGTTAATAGCTGCTTATCGCCAATGCATCGAAGCACATGGTAAGTGGAATCTGTCGATTTTGGAGGATTACTGTTACAAGTGCTGACACCACTTTGCAACGATAACGGTGTTACAGACATGCTCGCCAGGTCAGTGTATTTGATTGTAGATGTTTCGTCACCCTGCTAGGTAATATTATCAGTGCACCTCCGGTGAAGTGTTGGTGTTCTGTCCCGTTGTTACTTACTTATTTATATTTACAAACCAAGACATGTAAATAACAAGTGGGACAGAACACCAACACTTCACTAGAGGCGCACTGACGATGTTGCCTAGCTGGGTACAGAATGCCTGTAATTAAACATACTGGCTTGGCAAGCAAGTCTACAACCTCATCCACAATCTGAGCTACAAATCTTCTCAAAAGCTTTTGTGGTAATGGTTGCAATGATCAGAAAACTGCTTTGTAGAAACATAGTTTCCTTATAATGTGGGAACAGGCCATTCAGCCTCAAATCCACACCAGTCCTCCAAAGAGCATTTGATCCCTCTAGTCCCTGCATTTCCATGGCCAGTCTACCTAACCTGTACACCTTTGGACTGTAGGGAGAAACCAGAGCACCTGGAGCAAACCCGCACAGACAGGGGGAGAATGTGCAAACTCCACACAGATAATTGTCGGAGGTGAGAATTGAACTGAGATCCCTGTGAGGCGGCTTTGCTAACCACTGAGCCACCATGCCACCATACTGAGGAATGAAAAATGGAGAATGTGCGTGTTTGGTGCTAAAGTATCTGGTGCTGAAATTTCAACGGATCTGGACATTTTAATAGCCTCACCACTCAAAAGTCCACCTACGGTTCGAGGCAAATATGTTCGAACCACTTAAGAAGTAATTGGACCATACAAAAAGTCGCATTGACTTTAAAAGCTAGAAGATTGAGCTAAGATTAACATGTGTTTATGCCTGACTCCAGAGATAGGAGGATGTAATCTAACCTGACACTCCAGGTCACACTGCCAGAGATGCAGTCGTTTGGATGGGATGTTAAGAACAGGTCCATCTCACGTTTGTGACTGGATGAAGAGTCTCGATCCGAAACGTCAAACTTTCCTGCTCCTCTGATGCTGCTTGGCCTGCTGTGTTCATCCAGCTTCACATCGTGTTATCTCAGATTCTCCAGCATCTGTAGTTCCTATTATCTCTGCAACCATCTCATTTGTGCTTAAAAGATCACATGGCATTATTTCAAATAGGGCGGAGACAAAGTGCACTTCTCACTGCACTTGTGTATTTCTGTACTTGAGTACATGTAACAATAAAGCTTAAGTCAAATCAAATCAAATCTTTGTTCTCTTTGGTGGCCTGGTCAACATGTATTGCTCAATCAACTGTACTTATGAACAAAACAAGGTACCCTGGCAGTTATCTAATTACAGTTGTGTCACTTTGTTCTCTGAAATGACAGCTGTGTTTCATACATTTTAACAACGACCAAACTTTCAAACTGCTTCATTATCTATAAAGTACTTTGAGACATCCTGAGGTCAAGAAAGGTACTATGTAAATACAAGCTCAGTCTTCCTTTAAGATGAGCTGACTTTTTTTAAGGCAAAGATAGATTTTTGGAACTAAGAGTTATGGTAATTGGGGGAGGGTAGGTGGAGATGAGTCCACAAAAAGATAAGCCATGATCTTTTTGAATGGTGGAGCAGGCTCGAGGGGCCGGATGGCCTACTCCTGCTCCAATTTCTTACAGTCTTATTTACTGAATAGCCTCTGCAGTTGTCTGCTGTTAGATGCAAATATTTAATGGATGTTAACAGCAGACTAGCTAAACCAGACCACTTCAGATTTCTTTGCACTTAGTGCCTGACGCTGTTCCATTCTTGAAAGATGGGAGAAGCTCTTGTTAAACTGGAGATAGATACCACGTAACCTGCAATGCTGAACAGATTCTTCCTGCAAATGGGGCACCTTGATGTAGCAATGCTTTGCTTAGAGCTGGAGTGAGTAGTAAAGTTAATGCAAAGGTTGCTATAAGTTGCAGACAAACTAATTTGGGCAGAGAATTGTTCTCAATAAATAAACAAAGGCTGTTGAGCATGAGCTGCTAATCATAGATGGTGACAGGTGGGATATTAACTTAGAGGTTGAGAGTTGGAGAGTCGAACGTGTGGTGCAGGCAAAATGAGTTACGTAGACCATTGCAATACAAAACGAAAATCAATATCACATAAGCTACTGGTTGTTCTGGTCATTTTGAAATTATTGAACAGTAATAAACTCGCTATTTCTCTTTTTACGAAGAAAGTATTGCATTATGTTTCAGAAATGAAAAGCAAAACACAAGGCAATTTTTATTGAAAATAACCTTTATGTAAAGAGCCTGAAATGGATTTAATTTTTGAATTTGAAAAGGATTTATTTGGATAGGTATGCATTGTGCAGTGCAAAGAGAACTGTTGTTTCACTTTGAAGATTGTTTTTCAAATCTCGGGCTGACAAGGGGAAGGTATCCCTGTTTGATAATATTGTTGATTGTTAATCTGCAGAAGAAAGTGTTAGAATACAGGGGGAAATGGCCATACTTGTTTTGTGTATGTGTGCTCGCTGGTCTGAGGCCCAGACAATAAAATAAGACTTTTCTGAAGAAGGGTGTAGGCCTGAAATGTCAGCTTTCCAGCTCCTCTGATGCTGCTTGGCTTGCTGTGTTCATCCAGCTCTACACCTTGTTATCTCAATAAAATAAAGCTGACTGGATGTCATATGTCCCAGAATCCACTGACCATCTAGATGCACTTATGCTGCCTGTGCATAATGAATTGACTGCCTTTTTTTTGTATTTAGTAATCTGCATCTTTTCGCCCAGTGTCAATCTTTGCTTTTTAATTAATGTTTTGAAAATATAACTCGATTTGCATGCAATTGTACTGCAGTCCCTTAATCTGACCCCGTCAATGAGCTTAGAATGGCTGTGTCCTGAAAGTCTCTTCACGCTTAAGTCCAATTTTGTCCACATGTTGTCCAAAGGAATCAGTGTATACTGATTGTGAATGGGAAATGTTGACCAATTGTTCTTCCAAATGAGGAAATAGTGAGGCTGCAATACCTTTTATTGCTCTGACAAAGGCCATCAATCAGATTAGGCTGGAGATCGATCCTGCCCCTCATTCTGTCTGACAAAGCTGTTTTCTGAATAAACTTACAGCAATCGAGAGTGTTACTGAATTATTCTGAGGCAGAAGTGTATTAATAAGTGAATAATATTCTGCTCGGCTGTTTCTTGATTTTGTCAAAGCATACAAATTTTATTCTTATTTTTAGTTAAAAACCTTGCACTTTAACAGGAACTGTTCTCAGTTGTCAATGATACAATTAATACAAGTATCAAACAGGAAATCTCAAATCAGGAAGTGGTAAAGAGATAAGGTACGCTGTCCCCTAGGAAAGAGAATAGGGTCTGAGTTATAGAGATGTGTAGCATTGGAAATAGATCCTTCGGTCCAACTTGTCCACACCAACCAGATATCCTACATTAACATAGTCCCTGTGCCGGCATTTGGTTCATATCCCCCTAAACCCTTCCTAATCATGTACCCGTCCAGATGCCTTTTAAATGTTGTAATTGTACCAGCCTCCACCAGTTCCTCTGGCAGCTCATTCCTTACATGCACTGCCATCTGCTGAAAAAGTTGCCCCTTAGATCCCTTTTAATTCTTTCCCTCTTGCCTTAAACCTATGCTGTCTAGTTTTGGACTCCCCTACTCTGAGGATAGGAGCTTAACTATTCAATCTATCCATGCCCCTTATGATTTTTTAAACTGTTATGAGGTCACCGCTCAGCCTCCGATGCTCTGGGAAAAATAGCTCCAGCCTATTCAGCCTCACCCTGTAGTTCAAGCTGTCCAAGCCTGGCAACAACCTCATAAATATTTTCTGAAACCTTTCAAGTTTCACAACATCTTTCCTATAGCAGGGAGACTCGAATTGAACGCAGTATCGTAAAAGTGGACTGAGCAAGAAATCCCATAAATGTAACACGCTAAATGAGCTCACAATGCTGCAAAATGTGGCAGCCTGGAATATGCACTTACATCTCAGTACTGGGGCTTGGTCAGTTTGGTTGTGTTATGACACAACTCCCTGAGAGTTGGGGTTTAAACCAGAATCTTCTGATGCAGAGTTAGTGACTATCCTCACCATCCAACAGAGGGAATTACTCGCCCAAATTTCAATTCTGTTTGCTGGTTCGAATGTTACTTGGTGAAGTGGCAAAAGCAATTAGATTTGCTTTCCTAAGGGAGCAGTTTGAATGATGTGAATTACAAAATGAAGCCATTCATTTTATGTACTTGTCAGTGACTTTTGCAGCAGAGGGAGAGAACGAGCCACTGCTTACCGCAGAGCTCATAGAGATTGGTCAGTTCATATTCACATAATACTGTAACAAGTGGCATTCCTCCAATTTAGAACTTCAACTTTTAGATCATTCTATCCTTTTCCATCACTATTTAAAAACCAATAAAATTATAGTCACTGGTTCTCCCATTGACACCTCAATCACCTGTCCTGCCTAATTTCCTAAGAGTAGGTCAAATTTTGTACCTTCTGTAGTTGGTGCATTCACATACTGAATTTTCTTGGACATATTAACAAAACCCTGCCCATCCAAGCCCTTAACATGCGGCAGACCCAGTCTATGTTTTGAAAGTTAAAGTTGAAGTCCCGTACTATTGGCACTTTATTATTCTTACAGATCTCCTTACAACTTTGTTTCTCAATTTCCCGCTGACTATTGAGGATCTATGGTACAATCCCAGTAAGAAGATCATCCTTTTCTTATTTTCCAGTTCCTCCTAAATAACTTCCGTGGATGTATTCCTGGAAATATCCTCCCTACTTATAGCCATAATGTTATCCCTAATCAAAAATCCCACTCCCTCTCTCTTGCCCACCTTTCTATCCTTCCTATAGCATCTATACCCTGGAAGATTAAGCTGCCAGTGCTGTCCATTCCTGAGCCACACCTCTGTATTTGCTATGATATTCTGGTCCCAGGTTTCCAGCTGAAGTTAATCTGTCTTACTTTGAAATAATGCCTATTGCATTGAAATAAATAGTTTAAATTTATCAATCTTACCTCATTCTGTGCTTCGTTCCTGACTGACCTGACGATTTGACTCCTTTCCACTTCCCAACTACAGGCTAGCCTCCCTTCTCCCTTGCCCCCATCCCTGGTCCCAACTAAGAAGCTGTAGCACATCTCCCGGCCAGTATATTATCGTGCTTCTAGTTCAGGTGCAACCTTTCTTTCTTACACAGATCGCTTATACCCCAGAAGAGAGTCCAATGATCCAGAAGTGTGAATCCTCTCCCCTGTCATGGGTTTATCTGCTGTGTCCTCACTAGCACGTGGCATGGGGGTTAATCCAGATATTACCACCCTCGAGAACCTCCGTTTTAAATTCCTGACTAACTTTCTATATTTTCTCCTCAGAATCTCTCTTTCTATGTCATTAGTTCTAATGTGTACAATGACCTGCTGCTGGCCCCTCTCCCCTTTGAAAATATTCTGCACCCTGTCCTGATCCTGGCACCAGGGAGGCAACACACCATTCTGTTGTCTTGTTGTCGGCTGCAGAAACATCTGTCTGTGCATCTGACCAGAGAGTCCCCTATCACAATCGATCACTTGGAACCTGATGTACCCCTCGTTACATTACAGCAGGTCTTGGTACCAGAAACCTGGCTGTCAGCACAACATTCCCCTGGGAGTCCCTCATTCCCAATATTTTCTAAAACGGTATATTTGATGGAGTTGGGATAGTCACAGGAGACTCCTGCATTACCTGCCTCCCTCTCTTACCTTTCTGGAGGTCACCCATCTATCTGACTGTATGTGCGTTTTATCTCCCTTCGTGCACCTGCCATCCATCACACTCCCTTGCTCATCACATTCCTAATTGCCTGTAACTGCAGCTCCAACCATTCTGTGCGATCCAACAGAACTTACAACCAAACACACTTCTTGCAGTCATATTCACCAGTAATATGGAAACTCTCCCTAATCTCCCATGTCCAACAGGAAGAGAACATCACTCTACTAAAGGCCATCTTTGCACATTAACAATCTATAGACCCAGAAAGCAGCAAAGTCTCACTGCTCTAAAGACACTGTTCCAGACCATCTTAGTACCTTTGTTTTATATTTTTAAAGTTTCATGAAAAAAACTGATCTCAACAAAAACATTGAGTCAAAAACAAACTCATTATTGTAGATTTGCAAAAAAAAGTTACACTTTTAAAAACTAGCCACTTAGCTGCACCCCTGCTGTGAGCTCCCCCATACACATTTCTCCAAGGTCAGCTGTGTATTTCACTGTTTATTTTTCTCAGAGTTAAGTTACTTGGGATTTGGCATCACTGGCTAGACCAGCATCTAATTGCTATTCCTTTATTGCCCAGAGCCCTGCTATGAGTTATCCATATCGCAGTGTATCATGCAGGCCAAACTAAGTTAGGCATGGTAATTACCTTTCCTAAAGGGCATCAGTGAACCAAATGGGTTTTCATAACAGATGATAGCAGTTACCTGATCACCATTTGGCTGGCATTTCATTCATTTTTTTAAAATTAAATTCAGATTTCACCATATGGCAGGGTGAAATTCCAATCCATGCTTTCACAACATTGATCTAGGGCTCCAGAATATAGTACAGTAATGTTACCACCACACTAACTAACCGTTCCCACCCCCTTCCCTCCCCTCCCATCCCCCATCATGGATATAGCACTCTACTAAAAGGGCCAGATATTGGGCTGTGGAGATGTTACTCACCTACGTTGGATTTCTTTCCCCAGAATTCTCTCAAAACTAGTGTGACCAATGCAAACAATAATGCAATATTAAGGACTCCTGGGTAAATTAATCACCATTGTGAGTTTTCTGCTAATTGCAGTAGTTTGCAGAACTTCAAAAAGATTCCAGAAATTAAGCTGGCTATTTTGAGTGCAAGAAAAATAAAGAAACCGTTATAAGTTTTGAATGTAATGTGTCTTTTAAAATTTATTCAGAAATGGCACGGTGGCTCAACGGCTAGCACTGCAGCCTCAGCGCCAGGGACCCGGGTTCGATTCCAGCCTCAGGCGACTGTCTGTGTGGAGCTTCCACATTCTCCCCGTGTCTGCGTGGGTTTCCTCTGGGTGCTCTGGTTTCCTCCCACAGTCCAAAGATGTGCAGGTTAGGTGGATTGGCCATGCTAAATTGCCTGTAGTGTTCAAGGGTGTGTAGGTTACAGGGGGATGAGTCTGGGTGGGATGCTTCAAGGGGCAGTGTGGACTTGTTGGACCGAAGGGCCTGTTTCCACACTGGAGGGAATCTAATCTAAACTAACCAGCCCAATCTGTCTAGCAAATGGTTTCATGTGTATTTTGAAAGCTTTTTCTGAGTAATTTAAATTAAGGTTTCTCACCTAGTGGAAAGCTTATTGTGATTATAAATACTTATTTTTGTGAAAAACCCACTTGCTGCTGTGTTGATGGGATTGCAATACTGTGTTGTCATGAAAATTGCATTGCGTATTTTGTCATGCAAACATGCAGCAGCAGAGGGACTGTGCTCAGAAGAGACAATAAAGTATCTGTCCTCAGCAGCTCCTGCAGTTCTCTTTCTAAATATCTTTGGCTGAATATATGACTCTCTTTATCTTAGGAACTTTGCTTATCACTCCTAAAGTATGTCATGCGATATTTTTAAAACAATTACTTTTTTTAATGTTTTAAAGCTTGCTGTTTGTTGATAGATATTGTATTCAGCAATGTGCCCATAAGTGAGAGAAAATTTCCGGTTGGGAGTGAGTTTTTTTAAAAAATTTGTTCATGGGATGTCGACATCACTGACTAGACTGGCACTTACTGCTCTTGCCTAATTGTCCAGCAGGCAGTTAAGAGTCAATGATATTGCAAAACAATTTCCAAATGGGTGGGACTTTAGACCAGAGTCACTAGTTGTGCCTAGAGTGGGAAACCATCTTTATTGAGTAAAGCAGCAAGGTGAAATGGACTGTATCCAGTTCATTACATCTTATTACACTCCCAGAGCGGTTTCTAAGTGATCTTTTGGTAAGTAGGCAACATAGGAGGCGTCTAGTATCTCGTTGTCCCTCCATTTGCTGCTCCCACCATGCAGTCACTAAATTATCCACCATCCATTGATTTTTCAACAACATATTCCTCCGTTAGGCTGTTTAAAATATGTGAAAGTTTTTTTTGAGCAACAATTATAAATTTTTTTAAACACTCTAAGGCATAATTTCTATTAAGCAATGCTCAAGTGAGTTTGAGTGGAAACTTGTGGGGTGGTGGGAGTGGGTCGGCAGGAATCACTCTGGGAAATAGATGGAATTTTGGATGCACTTCTTTGCTGGAAGCACCAGTTGTACTCCACATGGGAAAATCTCTCTGACTTGCATGTCCTTGAAGTGAGGAGGAAGCTTGCCATTGAGTCTTTTTCTCAATCGTGCATTGGACTTGGGCATGGGTGACTCAATAACATTTGTTACCCATGGTGGTGAGCTGCCTTCTTGAACTGCTGCAGTCCGTGTGCTGTAGGTGGACCCACATGATGTTAAGGAGAAAATTCCAAGATTTTGATCCAGCAACATTGAAGGAGTGGTGATTTATTTCCAAGTCAGGATGGATGAGAGGCTTAGAGGGGCGCTTGTTGGTGATGGTGTTCCCCTTAAGTCTGCTGTCTGTAACAACATCTTGCACAAGGTGTCGTTTAACATGGACGTGTAGCTAGTACTCAGTTCCGGCAGACCAGGAGACACTCCTGGCCTTGCTGCCTGACTTAGGTGCCTCAGAAAGATTTACAGGTTGTGGATGTGAGTTTGCTCGCTGAGCTGGAAGGTTAGTTTTCAGATGTTTCGTCACCATTCTAGGTAACATCATCAGTGAGCCTCCGACGAAGCGCTGGTGTTATGTCCCGCTTTCTATTTATCTGGTTAGGTTTCCTTGGGTTGGTGATGTCATCCTTCTTTATTCACGCACACACCGAACACTAGCTGTGATCAACCAGCTCAGTGACAGCCCCTGAACTGAGGAGATTCTAAATCACCTGTGGCCCAGGGTTAACAACAAGGATCTTGTAGTCGATAAGGTCCAACTGGTTCTCAGCACTTCATACCCCCCACCCTCACGTCCCTCTAAGTCCATGATGTTGGCCTGGTCTTTCTCTTGTAACTTATCCTGCTACGTTTTCACCCCAAATCCAGTTCCTCTGTACTGGACCATAGCCTGTCTCTTGTGTCCAGAGCATCTTGTGAGAGTTTCCTCCTGTTCTGCTGGTAACAGTAGCGAGGCTGCATCTGTCTTGGGCTCTGAGGTTTCCCTGACACCAGGTGGAAGGAGAGAACCTACTGTTTCTGCCAAGCCTTCTGGCTTTTCTGATGGGTCAGGTCCAGGTTGCTTCTGTCCCTTTGTGAGGTAACAGCTCTCGGGTGAGCCGCTTGTTTATTCAGGACTGTATCACCTACTCGAACTTTGTAAGTCATGGGATCTGACCTCGCGTCAACCTCACCTTGTACCCGTACAGGGCCATTTCCATGGTTCCGGCCCCAAACTTCAACCCCTGAATTAAATTGCCCCTCTCACTTAGAGGAAGCATTTGGTTGGCATTGGCGTTCCTGCTGCCATTCCACCCCCACCCATTCCCCCAGGTCTGGGAATACCAGGCGTAACGTGGTGCAGAGTCTTCTCCCCATCAGCAGCTCTGCTGGAGCTAACCCCCTTGTTGCATGAGGCGTGATCCTATCATCAGACAGGCACCAGGACAGTTTGGTGTCAAGTAATGCTGTAGGCTCCTTTTTTCAGCCTGCCTTCAACGTTTGGACCACTCTTTCTGCTAGACCATTGGACTCTGGATGGTATGGAGCTGTCCTTGTGTGCCAAATGCCATTCATCTTTACCTTGTCAAAAATGCCAACACAGGTTCCCCCATTTCTCCTACAGCTGAACAAAACTGATAGCATCTTAGAATTAGAGAAGGTTTGGGGGTCACCAACTTTGTCAATTCTTGGAAGGCTTTAGTTACTGGTGCCTCTTAAAACTGAGAATATTGTGTGTCCTCAGGCAATCAGAATGGTTACTCATTGCTTTTTATCTTCCCCAGTGTCATTTGCCTGGAAAAAATATTGCATTGTTTCCACGTATTGGGCCCAAGCTTTCACAGCAGGATGCTGGAATGCTTCCTCCAAGTCCAAAGTGACTGTTGCAAGCAAATGTTATTCAGGCATGATAACAAAGTGTGAAGCTGGATGAACACAGCAGGCCAAGCAGCATCTCAGGAGCACAAAAGCTGACGTTTCGGACCTAGACCCTTCATTAGATGAAGGGTCTAGGCCCAAAATGTCAGCTTTTGTGCTCCTGAGATGCTGCTTGGCCTGCTGTGTTCATCCAGCTCCACACTTTGTTATCTTGGATTCACCAGCATCTGCAGTTCCTATTATCACAGTTATTCAGGCACATACTGTTTTCTCCCATTGCTACTGAAATAACTACACAGAGGCCATATCCTGTCACCAAGCCCCCCTTTATTTACTTGTGCATGGTACCCTGGTTGTGGTCAGCCTGTTTGGAGTCATTCAGTTGAACTGAGGAGATTCTAAATCCCCTGTTTATATTGGTCAGCCAGGGCTTCCTGATTGGGGTTGTTAACCTGGGCCAATCAAGGACCACATCGTCAACAAGCTCCACGTAGTTCCAATCAGTACAGAGACACTACTCATCTTGCCATAAGATCACCATGTGGGGAAATCCACCCATTGGGCATTGGAATATTCAAAGACATGAAGTACAATTTAACATGACAATGTATTGCCTGTACTTTGCTTCTCCAGAGGGAGGTCCGGTAACATACAGACAGGGACAGTTGGCTCTTCAAAGGTTTCATTGTCAATTCTCACCTTTGGCAACAAAAACAGAAATTGCTGGAAAAGCTCAGCGAGTCTGGCAACATCTGTGGAGAGAAAATCAGAGTTAACATTTCTGGTCTGCTGACCGTCCCTCAGCATTCACGCCAGTTGGCCTGGAAGGAAGCATGTCAAGATAAGGCCAGTGTTTGCCATGGCTATTAGTTACTGAAGCTTTGACCTGTGTAATGGAATTGCCTATTCTTGTTGTATTATCCTGAACACAAATGCAACTTTCAGCCTCCTTGAGGCAGGGCACCAGAAATACAGGGAATCTATGGCAGAACATTCTGACATTTGTCAGATACCAGGAAAAGATTAGGAAATACTCTGAAGTTATTCAGTTCAAAAATAAAATAGCTGATACAAATATGAAAGAATAACTCCATGATATATTCTGCTGTTGCTCTTTTTTCTCATAATCAGAATATTTGCTGGGTTGAAAGTTCAGGTTCTGTTAATGGCCTTTTCTGGCTGATACACAGCTTAAGAGATGAGTATTTATTGTTGCCATTGTGCTTCAATGAGGAAGTATCTCAGTGTTTGTTGAGTTTTTTGGTGCTGATCCTATCAGAGGAAAGGAGCAAAACCATTCCAATCTTCTTAAAATGCCCAGTTGGCAACTCTAGTTGATTTTGAGAGAGATTTTTAATTTGCCATGTTCAAATCTAGCTTCGAAGCAATCTGAATGATGCTGTGGCTGATTGTGCCAAACTGGTATCTTTTTAGAAGTCAGTAGACATGGTGGAAGAGCATAGAATTTGTTGCTAGGTCAGTAGCAAGCAGCTGTGCAACATTAGTTCCAGGACTTGTTTCGATCTAGTTTTTCATTGAGGATTACGCTGGGTCACATGACTTTCAATGATTTCTATATCTTAAGGAGTTGAGTTGAGTAGAAAATTTATTTTTCTTTGGTTCTCAACAGCATTTGTCTTTTTACGGTGTAATAAATTAGCCAAGTAATATATAACTTTGGCCTCAGGTTGTATGTTTATCAATGTCAACCAAAAGCAATGGGAATAACATGATAGCATGTCATTATTGGACAACTGGAAAAGGCATTTTTGTTAGATACTGGAGTGTTCCAGAATTACTTGCAATTTGAGACAGGTAAAGATACATTTTATTTCATAGGCAATGAAGACTTATTGAAGTAAAGCTAAAGACGCCACAGTCTTACCAGGCCATAAAGCTGCTCTTTCATTAAAGATATGACAGACAGTGGTTTAACCTGAGGATCACCATGCCTTAGGTGAGGGGAGAGCTTGAGAAGGAGAATCCTTCAGCCACTGCAAGAATTGTGTACTCGCTGTTGGTGTTGCTGTGCATCACAAACCAGACATCCAGCCAACTGAGCTAGACAAATACTGACTCAAAAAAAGTACTGGCAAGTGACCTAATAGAGAACAAAAAAACTTATATTGACATTGTGCTGGCTGTGATTCCTGGATGCTACAAAGTACTTTATAGCCAACAATGTTTCAGAATATAGTCACTATTGTAATGCAAAAGATGTGGCTGCCAATTTACTCACAGCAAGCCCTCAGAAACAGCAGTGCGAAAGTGACTTGTTATCTTTGTGTGATGCTGGTGGAAGATTAATTATTTTTCACTTTGAAAAAGTGCCATGAGATCTCTTTCAATCACCTGAGAAGAGATGGATGAAGCAGGAGTATAGGTGGTTGGCTTGTAACTAGGATCCTGCGCGTTACATAGGCTAGTAATTGGCAAAATAATAGATGTTTTAGAGTTGCACCATATTAGCTTGCAAAATAGAATGAAGGTGTCTTCAAGCCCATCTTGGTATATGCGAAAGTCACCACATGGGAAATGTGTATAAGTGGAATAAATCTGGGAGATAAATTTGCAACAGGTGCCTTACAATTTGGCTAGTTAGCTTCATTCATGGGCCATTGATACCCATTTTGAAAGTGTAATTTCTGCATTTCAATGGAAAAAAAGGTTACAATTGATAATATTAATGTTAATTGAATGGCTGTGATTAGCCAAGCATGATGGACAAATCTGTTGCTCAAACACTTTCTAAACGATCCAGTCAAGGATACTGAAATTCAGGTCTCTTGTCATTAGAATTATTGACTTGCAGGACTGGATGGTGTTAAGCTTAAAGGAAATACATTTGTGGACAGTGTTAGAAACGTAGAAATGAGGTTTGGCCATTCACCTGATCGAGACTGCTCCACCATTCAGTTAGATCATTGTTGATTATCCACCTCAACTTCACTTTACCACAATATCCCTTGATGTGATTAGTTCCAGAAATCCATTGACTTCTGTCTTGATCTTCAACAGCCTCTCCGGCAGAGAATTCCAAAGATTCACCATCCCCCACAAAGTAAAAAAAAACTTCCCTCATCTCATTCTTAGATGACAAAACCCTTATTCCAAGACTATATTCCCTCGTTCAGGAGTCATGGGGACTACCTTATCTTCTTCCTCCATGTTCCTTCCTGTGAAAATTTTATAAGTTTCGAAGGGATCTCCTCTCTTCTTTGTAAACTGTAGAGAACACAGACTCAGTTTCCTCAATTTCTCCTCATAAAGCAATCTCACCACTCCAGGGGTTAGTCGGATGAACCACTTCGGCTCTTCCTCTATGGTAAACATATCCTTCCATGTATAAGGAGGCTAAAATTGTGCATCATATTGCAGGTGCTGTCTCACTAAAGCTCTGGACAGCTGCAAAAATGCATCTTTGCTCCTGTATTTAAATCTGCTTGCAGTGAGATTCAGTATACCACTGATCTTGCTCGTTGTCTGCTGAACCTGCATACTAGGTCTTAGTTATTAATGCGCAGAAATTCCCAAGTCTCTTAATCACTCACCTTTTAAGAAATGTTCAGCCCTTCTTTTTTTTCCCCACCGAAAGGGAGAACCTCACACAATTCACAGCATAATCCATCTGGCGTGTTCTAGCCCATTCCTATAGCCCCTCCAAGTCCCCTTTATACGTCCTTGAATCCTCTTTCCCATTTCCACTCCCATCTAGTTTTGAGTCATTAAAAATTTTCAAAAAATTGTGATTGAACATATTTGCAAACTTGGAAATAATGCATTTGTTGTCTGCATCTAAGCATGCATAAAGATAATGAGGGTTTGTGTGTCTAGCACTGATCCTTGCGGAATCTTGATTAGAACAATCTATCATCCTGAGAATGATCCATTATCAATGCTTTGTTTTTTGACTGTTAACTAATTCACAGTTTACATCAATATATCACCGTCAAGCCAATGTGCTATAATTTTATTTACTGACCTCCTGTGTGGGACCTTAGTAAAATCCTATTTTAAATCCAGGTACATTAATACTGTGCTCTCCTTTATTCATGCTACAATTAACGTTCTTCGAAACTCCAAATTTGTCATGCATGCTTTCCTTTTCATAAATTTGTGTTGACTGCCCAGTATTACCATTCCATTCAATATTAACAGTATGGTCAAGGGAGGTCTGGAGTCCCAGGACAAGGGGATTATCATTTGAGAGTGGTGGTGGTGGTTGGGGGGTGGGGGGGGAGCGGAATCGGATGGAGATTGGGACCAGGGGGATAGGGGGTGGCAGGATTGGGAATGGAGATGGGGAAGTATGAGGACAGAGGGAAAAATGGGGACCTGGGAAGATAGGCGGGTCAGCATCGGGATGCGGAGAGAATCAGAAGGGTTGGGGGAGGGAGAGAAAGCTTGTGGGGTGTGGAGAAGAGCAGGAGAGGCCCCTTCAACTCCTACATTCCTAAACCCCCCCAATGGTTTGATTCTGTGTATATATGCACTTCTGATAAGCACAGGTGCTCTGATGTTACACTGTCAACAAATACTGCCATATAAATAAGGGGCTTAGCAAATGACTTCATTGATGGAAATCAGTTCTTAACGTCATCTGCATAATTAAAAGATCATTTGCTTCCCACAACCTCATTCAATCACACACTCTTTAATCTCTTTGTTTCCTGGTGAGTGTCTCTAGGTGCTGACAACCTTGTTGATCGTCATTCAGTCAAACTGCCAAAAAGTACCTGCTTCTGTCACAAACTTGATAGCTATGAGATAAACTGACAGAACACCTTGATTTTTCTTTAATTCATTCATGGGATGAAGGTGTCATTGTCTAGTTCAGCAATTATTGCCCATCTGTGATTACCTAGAGGGCAGTTAAGAGTCAACCAATTGCCGTGAGTCTTGAGCCCCACGTAGGCCAGTCCAGGTGAGGACAGCAGTTTCCTTACCTAAAGGGAATTGGTGAACCAGGTAGGATTTCCCTATAATCGATACAAAGACATCATTAGACTCTTAATTTCAGATCTTTACTGAATTCAAATTCTAACATGGCGGAATTTGAACCCAGATCAAAACATTAACTTGTGTCTGCATTAAGAGTCCAGCAATAATACCACTCGGCCATTGCCTCCCGTGAGTAATATTGAGCACTCTTTCCTAATTATCTTCAACCCCATTTTTAGCAGTTACCTTATCTTTTGTTGCTCTGTAATGTTAAGTACTGTACTTAAGTCTGTAATTAATAATGCTGCTCCGGTGTCTTTATCCAAATACAGTTACTCAGAAAAAGAATAGCTTTTACATGTTTAAATGACAACAGTTGGGATGATGTATAAGTTAATAGTGGTAGCAGCATTTCTCAAACCTTTGAGAGTTCTCTTGTTATTTGTGCTGAGATCACGCACCATTCGATCTCTTTGAGACAAATGAAAGCTGGCTGGTTTGCTGTGATTTAACCTGCCCTCAAATTCTCAGCTCTTTGCTGTCCAATGGAAGTTTTGTCAGCTTCACAGCATGCAATACCCATGATAGGAAATGGAAGTACATTATTAGCCTCCACCAACATAGTCAATATAGTAGTCACTATACTTCAGGAACACTTCACTTACTGTAAAGTACACTGGGGTGTCTTGGTAAGCACAGAAGGCTGGTTCAGTCTTTCTTTTGCTGCTTCTTTCTTGCCCTGCTTACTTTCATTTATCTTTCCTTTATCCTTCCATCCCTCTCTTCTTTCCTTTCTTTCTCAAGTAATCGGTCCCTTGCTTACAGTGCCTTATCCTTGTTTGTAAATCCCTCTGTGGTGTTGTTACGTTTAGTGAAATTCCAGCCAAGATTGTATCCTTAGGTCTCAGAGCTCGACTTGAAACCAGGACACTTTGACTGCCTCTGTGGCCTTACTATGTCTGTAACCTCCAGCAGTCCTATAAACCATGATAACTTTGCTTCTCTAATTCTGGCCTCTTGAGTGTCTCCAATGTTCATTGCTTAACTACTGGTGGGTGTGTTTCCAACAGCTTGGGCCCTAAGCTCTGAAATTTCTAGCCTTCACCTCTGTATCTCTTTCAAGATATTCTTTTCTACTTATTTGACCTCTCCTAATATATTGATGCGTTTCTCTGTCACATATTGCTTCAAATCATTTCTGTGACCTAGGATATTTTATAGGTACTTTAGTACAGGTACAATTGAGTGTTCTTTCCATATCTTCTTTTCTTCTGCCATTTTCTTCTTTCCTGTCCCTTCCATTTACTTCATTTATGCTGACACCCAACTTTGAATCAAGTTTGTATCTTCAGGAGCCCATCAGCATTGATCTACCTGTTAGACATGATGGAGAGAGATTTGTTCTGACTGATGATGGTACTTGGTTAGTGTCTCAACTAAAGCCATTAATGTCTGTTAAGATGTCCCCAGCAGAGTTGAACTGGTTCCTGAAAGTTAAACTTTAAGGATTATCATTGTGATCACATATCAATATTTTCTCATCAACCTTACCTTTTTATTCACTTGTGGGATATGGGATCCATTCTCTCGCTGCCCTTGAGAAGGTGCTGGTGAGCCGTCTTCTTGAACCGCTGCAGCCCACCTTAACAATGCTGTTAAGAAGACAATTCCAGGATTTTGACCCAGCCACAGTAAAGAAATGCTAATATTTTTCCAAACCATGATGAGATTCTTAGAGGGGAACTTGTTGGTGGTGATCCCATATATCAGCTACCCTTGTCCTTCTGGATGTGGGTTGAGAAGGTGCTGTGTAAGGATCTTTGTTAAATTTCTGCAGTGCATCTTGTAGACGGTATAAACTGCTGCTACTGAGTGATGGTAGTGGAGGGAGTGGCTGTTGTGAATGTGGTACCAGTCAAGTGAGCTGCTTTGACCTGGATGGTGTCAAGCTTGAGTGTTGTTCGAACTGCAGCATCTAGGCAAAGTGGGGAGTATTCCATGATACTCCTGACTTGTGCCGCGTAAACAGTGGACAGGCTGTGGGAAGTCAGATAGTGAAGTACTCAGTGCAGGATTCTTGACCTCTGACCTGGTCTTATAGCCACTGTGTTAATATGGCGAGACCAGTTGGGTTTCTGATCAATGGTGACCTCGAGAATGTTTATAGTGAGGGGTTCAGTAATGCTAACACCGTTGAATGTCAAGGGGCGGTGGTTAGATTGTCTCTTATTGGAGATGGTCATTACCTAGCGTTTGTGTGGCATGGATATGACTTGCTGTTTGTCAGATCAAGTCTGGATATTGTCCAAGTCTTGTTCCATTTGAACATTATCTGCATTTGTTTGAGGAGTGGCAGATGGTGCTAAACATTGTGGAATTATCAGTGAACACCCCCATTTCTGACAATATCATAGAGTGGAGGTGTTCAAGAAGTTTTGACACCCCTCTCGATCAGGTGGACTTGGACCTGGGTCTCCTAGCTCAGAGGTAGGGACACTACATCTGTTACACAAGAGCCTTGTGATCAATTCTATATTTTAAATGCTTTTTTGTGAACAATCTGTTCACAAATGTTATTATGCTTCTTTGTCACAGTTGGGACTTGAACCAGCGCTCCTGGCTCAGAGGTAGGGGCACTACTACCAGAGCACAGGACCTTTGTAATCACATTTTACCTTTTTAATAAACCAGTTCCAAGATGTCATCACACACCTTTGTATCAGGTAGGACTTGAACCCAGGAAACTACCGCTACAGCTTTAGAACCTCCTCATCATTTCCTTTCTATGTCCACCCAGAATTTTTCGCACACAACCTGAGTGACCTTTCCACCACAACTTATTTCTTGTTAAATCAGCAAAAACACCCATGTTGTCATTTCAGTGCAAAGCCTGTTAAAGGCAGACAATCTAAGGTGAAGGATGTGCAGACAGAGAGAGGGGGGACTAAGTTAAAATGGAGTTGGAGGGAGAAGTGAAGTAGCCCATCCTGCGTAGTGCCTACCTCTCTCTGAACGCACCGAGAGCATTGACGGATACTGTGTGCTCCCTCTCCAAGGATACACAAGCACGAGCTTAACTGTGCAAGAAGTGAGGGCATCAGCAGAGATGACCCTCTTCATGGCCTGCTGCTAGGACCTGTTTATTGACAGCCTGGCAAGGCTCAACAACAGACCCACGAAGGAGGCTGTCTGCTTTGCTCACTCCCCTCCATACCGGATATCCAAATATCTGAAACGTGGGGCTGAAGTGCCACCAAAAAACACAACACAAGGTTTTTCAACTAAAAGGAGAATGGAATCACCCCGAACCAATATGTATACACGGCCACGGACTCTACAAGTGACGCAGAATGAACAGTTGGGCTGAGAGTTTGTGAACCGTCGCAATGTGTGGATATAAGGAACTGCTGCACGCAACACCCTCCACCCCAGTTGCCTGAGGGAAAGGGGGAGGACTCCTAAGTAGAGAGCCCTCCGCTGGGGATCCCCACCACCCAGCAGCATGTAAGCACACCGGGGCTGACTGGGCAGCAGACGTAGAGTCAAGGTGAATGGTGTGTGTAGCTGCAGCTTGCACAGAAAAGAACCTTTTTTGCAAAGTGGAAAGATGCCCAAGATGTGACTCAGGTTGTGGGTGTAGTCACACTTTTTTTTAAATGTTTCACCTACTTTTTCCTAATCAGCTTGTGCAGAGATGCTTTTTTACACACCTCTGAAGCAGGTAGGATCTGAACCCAGGTCTCTTGGTCCACAAGTAGGGACATTACCTCTGTGCCAGAGCGCCCCCCCACCCCCGTCGTCACATTTTCTGCACTCGCGAACTTGCTCACTCAATTGAGTAATATTTAGACTCATTGTTGAGTTAATTGACACCACTTATCCCCGATCCCATTCCAATTCAATGTTAACTTGGAGTTTAGAGGCTTTTGGGCTGCAGTGGTAATGTCACTACATCTGGGCCAGGATGTCTGGGCTCACACCTCACCTGCCCCGGAGGTGTGTCGTTATACGTCACATTGACTGAAAAGAATTCCCATCAACGTGAGACAGCTTCCGCTGCCTCTCGAGATCAGCCCAGGAAACCTTACTGGATGCTAGCTGTACTGGTAAGCTGCTGCCCCCCTCATTATCCCGGCAGCTGGATTTCTGCCTTCAGGATCCTGAATCCCAAGAAAGGCCTCTCACTGGTCAGTTTAATGCCTGTCATCCAGTCAGGCTTCATCCTCAAGTGGCACATGTTTCCCATCGGTTCTTGACTTGACAAGCTACATCTGAAACAATTCAATTAACTTTATAGAATCAGACAACACGGAAACAGACCTTCTCTTGAAGGTCTTAATACAAAGATGTCCAAATCCCCATCTCATTGTGATCGTCTTGTTCTGGAGCTACTTCAAAATCTTGTCAAAGATATAAAATTGTGGTAGTTTTGATGTACAATGCAGACGTTTCCTTTTTATAAAGTGCCCTTCAACATCAGATGGAAGATCCGGTAGTGACGGACATCTGTGAGCAGAGGTTTAAGCCTTGTCCTTTTCCCCCTAATGCAGCTTGTTGCAATTAATTTCGGTGAACACTATTTTTATTCTTGTCCTTGCTGTCCCTTCTCTCTTCATCCTGAAGGCATTGATGCTCTGCTTGCTTGATCACCAGTTTTCAGAAAGCACATTATTTTTCCGAAGCATTTTTACAGTGAACACTTTTACAGCAAGATGATCCATTAGAGACTGACCCTTTCCTTGAGCGAGGTCCATGAATACATAACTGGTGGCTCTCATTGAATAGCAACCTGGAGTGGGAGCCCTAGCCAAGAGTCTTACTACTTTTGTGTGTGTGTGTGTGTGTGTCTCTCTCTGTTGCTCTGCCCCCAACATCTCCCTTCCTCCCAGCAGAGAACTGCTAACTCCTCTGATGGAGCCAATGGGATTTGTCATTAGTGGCGAGGGTTTGGAATGGTTGCAGAATCTTTATTTTTTGATGAATCAATGAACAGAATCTTTATGACATGTTTATTTTAAGATTACTGTTGAATCTTTCCAAAGATACAGGTTACGTTCTGAGATTTTGCATGTTCCCACATTTGTTAATCTTCTGAGTGAACTGATACATTTAGAGTCACTATCTGGCCTTTACTGGCCTTGGGGTTTAATTTCGTCTGCATTTTGACAAGTGACTGGACTGAAATTCTATTTGCATAGTTTTATTGTCACCGCTAACTGATTTATAGTAAATGAGTTAAAGGTTACAGTCAATAAACAGAAAGTTAACGTGAGTGCATTAATCAAGCTGCTGTATATAATGTTCAAAGGAAGTTAAACCAACATCACTGAGGATGATATCCAGAAATCTGACCTCATGTAATGCAGCACAGATTGACAGAAATATAAAAATATTAGAAGGCCATTTCGCCTTTCAGCTTGCTGTACTGCTCAAGATGATCATGGCTGATCATACAACTCAGTACCCTGTTCGGACTTCTTCCCCATACACTTTTTGATCCCTTTAGTACCAAGATCTATATCTAATTCCTTCTTGAAAATATGCAATGTTTTGGCCTCAACTGCTTCCAGAGAATCCAACAGGCTCACCACTGTCTGGGTGAAGGAATCTCTCCACGCCTCTGAATTAAGTAGTCTGCCCTGTATCCCTAAATGGTCGAGCTGCATACACTTTATCTGAAGAATTTTCTAACATTGCTGATTGGACTTTTGTCGGCTTATATATATGGAATCACAATTGTGGGATCTCTGCCTTCAGGTGGAGTTCGAGATTGGGGATGGTCATATCAGGGAATGCTAATGTAGTTCAGTTTCTATATTAAAAATTCCTTTTGTTCTCAGTTTTATACTTTCATTATAAACTATTGGGACCATATTTATAATTGCTACTGCTAACTTAAATTCAACAGTCTAAGTGCATCAGTCATCTCATCCCTAAGTCAGAATGACACAGCAGATACTTCACTGATGAGTTGTCTGGTCTCCCAGGTGGATGTAGATTATCTGACAGGAGCTTTTTGAAGAAGACAAAAAGAGTTATCCTTGTTGTTCTGGATAATTTGTCCCTCAACTAACATCCGAAACCAAATCTATCTAGTCATTATTACATTTCATTTCTCAAAAGATCTTGTGTGCTAATTTCGCTACCAGATTTCCTACTTTAGATCAGTGACTGTACTTTGAGAGCATACCAATGACTAGAGTACTTTGTGCTATCCCGACTTTGTGACAGTCACTTTGTAAATTCAAATCATTCTCTTAATCATAGAGTCCTAAAGCATGGAAACAGACCTCCAGTCCAATCGGTCCATTCAACCATAAGCCGAAACTAAACTAGTCCCACCTGACTGCACTTGGCCCATATCCCTCCAACCATTTTTCATTCATAGAGTCGTCCTTAAATACCACTTGTTTGAGTAATTTTGGCTCAAGAATGGAAGCTAGAGAACAGCAGCATCTTGGACAGCTAATAATGTGTGACTTATTGAGACTAAAAGTGCAGAACAGAACAGTGAAGGCCAAATAGAACAGGGTGGAGCCGGAGGAACACAGCAGATCAGGCAGCATCAGAGGAGTGGGAAAACTGATGTTTTGGGTCAGGACTCTTCTTCAGAAGAAGTCTTGAACCAAAACATCGACTTTCCTGCTCCTCTACTGCCTGGCCTGTTGTGTCCTTCCAGCTCCACACCATATTATCTCTGACTCTAGCATCGGCAGTTCTTAGTATCTCTAAATGAAGGCCAAATATTCTGATTCAGCAAATCACTGCAAGTGGGTTAATGCCTGTGTGTTCAGAGAACTAAAGTGATGAGCATGTTCAACATTATCTTACGATGTCTGCCGATTGTTGGATCACATGTTTATTATTTATTTTAAAAATGTTATTTATTTTTAAAATGTTATTTATTTAAAAATTAATCATACTTAGTCTCGCTCCAGAGTTACAAGCAGAATCCAGCCCTCCCATCTCCCCCTGTCTTGTCTGGTTTTGCTAGAAAGAGATGATGGAATGCACGGAGTACAGTTGGGAGCTTACTAGCATAAGTAAAAATACAGCAAGATGTGTTCAATAGGAGCATGTTAAAACTTAATATCTGCTGATAGAGTGCACTGCCTTGCAAGTTTACAGCAGCGAAAGAAAAGATAATGAATATTTAATTCAGCAACTGGCAGTATACAAGTAGTTTTTGTACAGCAGACAGAGTGGTGAAAAAAAAATTCATTCCAGTTCTGCAATAAAGGGTGAATTGAATTTATGTACAAAAACCTCTTCATTTCATTGAATTTTCACGCCATCTTGTTTGTTGCAGAGGATTTTTTTTAAACTTTATAAATGCTGTAAAAAATGAAAACCGGGCTTTAGCCATCACATCAGGTTTTTAAACATAAACCGAGAGTACACAGCTGCTTTCAACATGCTACCCTCCTTCACAGAAACACACTCACCAGGGTGGAAAGATTTTATTTACTTGGCAGAATTTAATTGCATTAGGACCTTTGTACAAGTTTTATTTTAAGTAACATTGATTAACTGGATGTTAAAGGCTCAAAGACTTGGACAAAAATATTTCTCAGTGAACGACTTTTGAACAATGAAAGGGAAAGCTAGGTAATAGTTAGATCTCTTGTCTTGTCTACTAATTAAGTCTTGTAACCTTGCACTTTTGTGTGAAAGTGTACTGCAAAAGAGAATTTTAGAAGCCAATATTCTTTTTCAGCCTTAGTCAACTTCACAAAAACATACAATCCATTCGTTATCCCTTTGTTCTTACTGGGAGTTTCTTGACGAGAAATTAGCTACCACACTTCCTACACTATTCCAGTGACTACACCTCAAATGTACTTCGGGGCAGCAGGGTGGCTCAGTGGCTAGCACTGCTGCCTCACAGCACCAAGGACCCACGTTCAAATCCAGCCTCAGGTGACTGTGTGGAGTTTGCACATTCTCCTGGAGTCTGCTGGGTGCTCTGGTTTCCTCCCGCAGTCCAAAGATGTGCAGGTTAGGTGGATTGGCCATATTAAATTGCCCCGGAGTGCCCAGGGATGTGCAGTCTAGGTGGGTCAGACATGGGAAATGCAGGGCTACAGGAGTAGGATAGGGGGATGGACTTAGGTGGGATGCTGTTTAGAGGATTGCTGTGGATTCAGTAGGCCAAATGACCTGCGGTCATACTGTAGGGATTTTATGATTCTGTAAAACACTTAAGACGTCCCACAATTGTGAAAGTGCTATATAAATGCAAGGTTTTCCTTATTATAGTTTATCAAGGGCATGACTGGCAAACTGTTCAGATCTTTTCTACAGCTCCTGAGTTTATAAAACTCACGTTTTTCACAACTTTGAACATTGAAACAGAGAAAAATTTGACAAAAGGAAGTGAGGTTCTATCATCAGGAAATGCAGGTACAAGATTTCAGGCATTTTAAAACCAGTGTTTCAAAGTGCAAGTCACCTGTTCCTCTTCAGCAACCTGATAGTGATGAAAGTTGCCAGTGTGTACAATAACAGCTCGCCTTGCAGCCATATATGGTCTCACCTACTTTGCTTGCCAGGCATCAGTTCAGACCCTAGTCCTAAATGATATTCATCAGTAGAAAGCTTAGTAACTAAATGACCGATTGGTTACTCTATCACTGTTAGCACACAGGGAAATACAGACAGCATACTGTCAGTGACAAAAACAAAGTTGCTGGAAAAGCTCAGCAGGTCTGGCAGCGTCTGTGATGGAGAAAACAGCTAATGTTTTGGTTCCAGTGACTCTTCCTCAGAACTGGTGGTTGCTGGGAAAGTATCAGTTTATATGCAGAAAATAGGGAGTTGGGTGGAGTAGGGAGTAAATGATAGGATAGAGCCCAGAGAGAGAGAGAGAGAGAGAGAGAGAGACAGTTGGACAGACAAAGGAGTTGCTAACGATCAGGCTGGGAGGGTGAATAGTTGTTAATGGGGACTGTTAGTGACTAACAACAGGGGGTGTGTAATGGCAGACTATGTGGTAACAAGGCCTGGTGTGTGGAGTGGGGGGCTGGGACGTGGAGGAGTTTAGGCCCTAAAATTAATGAACTCAATATTGAGTCCAGAGGGATGTAGGGTCCCCAAGTGGAAAATGAGGTGTTGTTCCTCCAGCTTGTGCTGTGCTTCACTGGAACACTGTAGCAAGCTGGGGACAGAGATATTGGCCAGGGAGCAAGGTAATGCATTGAAGTGGCAGGTAACAGGTAGTTCAGGGTCTTTTTTGTGAGCAGAACGTAATGTTCTGCGAAGCGGTTGCCAAGTCTACGCTTCGTTTCCCCAATGTAGAAGAGATCCAATTGTGAGCAGCGAATGCAGTAGACTAGATTCTGGGAAGTAGTATCAGAGATAATGGGAACTGCAGATGCTGGAGATTCCAAGATAATAAAATGTGAGGCTGGATGAACACAGCAGGCCAAGCAGCATCTCAGGAGCACAAAAGCTGACGTTTCGGGCCTAGACCCTTCATCAGAGATCTGATGAAGGGTCTAGGCCCGAAACGTCAGCTTTTGTGCTCCTGAGATGCTGCTTGGCCTGCTGTGTTCATCCAGCCTCACATTTTATTATCTTAGATTCTGGGAAGTGTTGCTTCACTTGGAAGGTATGTTTGGGCCTTGGATACTGGAGAGGGAGAGATAAATCGGCAGGTGTTACACCTTCGCCGGTAACAGGGGAAGGTGCCGTGGGGCTGCGGGGAGGTGTTGGGGGTGAAGGAAGTATGGACCAGGGTGTCCCAGAGGGAATGGTCCCTGCGGAAGGCGGATAAGGGAGGGAAGGGGAATGTGTGTCTAGTGGTGACATCTCGCCGGAGGTGGCGGAAATGGAGTCTGATGATAGTGTCAGTGGTGAGCAATTAAGCTGGCAGTGGAAACTGTGCTCTCTGTTGAATTGTTCCATCTGTGACATTCCATGCCAGGGCAGGAGACCTCATGCCTTGTTGGTGATGGGATAAGTGACTTGTTTGTGACTGTAACTGTTTTAAATTATTACTTGCTCGGTTGACTGGGCAGATTTGCTGTGTGCAGTCGGATACGTGATGGTTATTCAGAACAACCCAGTGTCATTTCTGCCTGTATCTTCTTCCTCTTTGCACCCAGGGAAGTGATTGTTCTTCATTTGCTGTGCCTCCATTGCTCAAATTCCAAAGCTGTCTTCCTTTTTGTTAAAAGGGGACCAAGCCAGAAAAACTCCTTTTGAAATTAGCCATTTGGAAACACAGACAAGATTTTTTTGGAAAGACTAATGAATAAATTTTTTCGGCATCTGACTTTTGTTTACTTTCTCGCAGGCTAATGAAACGTTTGCCTTTGTTGGGAATGTTACACACTATGCCAGAGTCTGGCTGAACATTTCCTCAGAAATCCGCACATTCCTGGAAGAAGGCAGGCTCCAGAACCGCATCAGCTGGCTACAGCAGGTGGGTACAGCTCTGCACTGAATTACTTTGTAACACAGCAAGGTCTTTGAAACTGCAAGGGCAAATAAGATCCATTGATTTTTTTTCTCCACATTTCTGTCAAGTGGTGACTGAAAAGCAATTGTTATAATCCTTTCTGCAAGGGAATTGAGGTGACAACAATTTTTATAATGACTTGAAAGGCATTAATATAACATACCATCACAAAACACCTGCCTCAGAAACAAAAAAAACAGAAGTTGCTGGAAAAGCTCAGCAGGTCGGGCAGACTGACGAAGGGTGGCTGGACCCGAAATGTTTACTCTGATTTTATTTTCCTTCACAGATGCTGCCAGACCTGCTGAGCTTTTCCAGCCAATTCTGCTTTTGGTCCTGATTTACAGCATCTCCAGATCCTTCAGCTTTCACTTGTCTCAGTGTTTGAATTAGTTGGAACTCATCAGACTGCATTGAGTGAAAGAATAAATCCTTTCACCAACAGAAATCTATTTAGAAGAAGTGGAATTCTGTATCCATTAGCATGATCAGAAGAGTTGCATGTTGCGGGTTTGATTGGCTTAAAAATATAAATCAGTATGGAGAAAATAGTCACAACAAAATTTGCGTTAGTCTAAGCGCATATTTGAAGCACTTTGACTTCTCTTGCATTTCACTAGATTACTTTACAGTGAGGAGAGGATCTCAAAACCAAAGGCTGTTATCTGCTACTTACAATGACTGCTGCAAGGTCTTAAATTTTAAGAGTTATAAATGTTTCCTTGCTTTCATTTTCCATTTCATTCCAAGTAGTGAAATCTCGGAAGCGAACATATTAAAAGACACCAGCAACCATCCAGTACGTGACCTGTCACGATGTTGAGAATGGGTGAACTGGGGATACTATGACTAAACCTTCCGCAGTTGTGACAGATGTTCACTTGCAATTGCAAATCCTTATCCGTTTTACATATGGCAATATTTGCAAGCGTCCTGAGCGAATACCACCACCTCCGGCCACCACCACCGGAGAATCCTCGGTAATGCTATCTTATTCTCAGTAAGCGCACACATACACTCATAACTTCCAAAAAGTACCACCCAAAATGAACAGTCTCAATTCAGAGTGTCCTGGTTTCAGGCCCTGCTCTAAGACGTAAGGGTATAATCTCAGCTGGCGTTCCACTAAACATGGAGAAGCCTTAAAGCGATTTATAAACAAGGATGAGGATTTTAGAGTTAGGTTTATTGTCGCGTGTACTCAAGTTACACAAGAGCAGGGTTTCGGCGTATAGTATGCAATGTTGCCGACATGTAGCACCACCTAAGGTACAAAGTAACTAGTTACAAATCTTAGGTACCAAATAAAGAGAAAATAGAGAAAACAATTAGCACTACATCACAGGTATATATAGTATAAGTTAGGAAAATGATAAATAAAGCTAAAAGGATAGACATTCCAGTCTTTCTGTAAGGGATTTTAAAATTAAGGCAATGATTACTTGAGAAAGAAAGGAAAGGAGAGAGGGATGGGAGGACAAAGGAAAGAAGATAAATGAAAGTAAGCAGGGCAAGAAAGAAGCAGCAAAAGAAAGACTGAACCAACCTTCTGTGCTTACCAAGACACCCCAGTGTACTTTACAATAAGTGAAGTGTTCCTGAAGTATAGTGACTACTATATTGACTATGTTGGTGGAGGCTAATAATGTACTTCCATTTCCTATCATGTGTATTGCATGCTGTGAAGCTGACAAAACTACCATTGGACTGCAGCAAAGAGCTGAGAATTTGAGGGTTAAATTGCGGCAAAGCAGCCAGCTTTCATTTGTCTCAAAGAGATCGACTGGTACTTTACCTCCACTGAGGTACTTGGGAAATGCGAATAAAAGCACCATTAGATGTTAAACTAAGGTCGACGATTAATTGAAATGATCCAAAAGCATGATTCAAAGAAGAACAATGTTTTATTTTCCCATTGGTCCACTCTTGGGCAACATTTCCTCGCAACCAAAACCAAAGAAATCATATCATTGTTTATTTATCTAGTTGCTGTTTGTGCTGTACCTCTGTAATGCCTTTTTAACGATAGTAACTATAGTTGATTGCCCATGAAGTCATTGGCTCATCCTGTGGTAGTGAAACTTTCTCTACATGCAGTCCCTTCACTTCATTTTATTCACGTAGCCCACACACATCTCTGTCCGGTGATTTTAAAGCAAGTCCATGTCTGCATCGAAGCCACAGCGATACTAACTGTAGCACAATGTTGCTGTCTGAAGATATTATGATGATGCAGTGGTGGTGGTGTTGGAAAAGGTCAGAAATCACACGACACCAGGTTATAGTCCAACAGGTTTATTTGACAACACAGGCTTTCGGAGCCTCAGTCCTCCTTCAGGTGTCAGTGAGAGAGGTCGTATCAGACAAAGAATTTATAAGTAAAAGATCAAAGGCTCACAGCATTGATAAGGATGGACCAAACAAACCGAAGATGCTGTTAAACCTTCAGTCAGTTAGAAGGTTTAACTGTATATGTATATGATATATATGTATACATAAATCCCTGAATTCCTCTAAAGTCACGTCCCTGAGAGAAGTAAAGGTTTTATCAGTGTAAAGATGAGGTGATATTTTAAGTCAGACACTGCATGTTGGGTGTGGGATCTTGTTCAGAATCTGTTTGTGTTTTAGTTCGGAGTCAGACTGGTTTTATTTCTAAAGTAGGAATTTAAAGAAGGCCATACTGACTGACTGTCGATAAATTGCGCGCTTTTTGAATGAAATAAAACTTATCTGCAAATATAGATTCACCCAATAGATACGTGTGTGTGTGTGTGTGTGTGTGTGTGTGTGTGTGTGTGTGTGGGGTGTGGGTTGGTGGCAGTGTGTGTGTGTGTGTGGGGGGATTGGTGGCAGAGAGGGTGTGTGTGGGGGTTGTTGGAAGAAAGTGTGTGTGTGTGTGTGTGTGTGTGTGTGTGTGTGTGTGTAACAGTAGAGAGAGAGTGTGAGAGATGGGGAGACAGACGGAGTGTGCGCGTGAGAGGGGGGCAGACGGGGGGTAAGAGTGCGTGAGAGGGAGGCACGGAGAGAGAGGGGGAGGGTGAGTGTGCGTGTGAGGGGGAGGGTGAGTGTGCGTGGGGGGGCAGAGAGTGGGGGGGGTGAGTGTGCGTTGGGGCTGTGCGTGGGGGGGCAGACAGTGAGTGCGCGTTGGGGGGTGGGGGGGTGAGTGTGCATGGGGGGGCAGAGAGTGTAGGGGTGAGTGTGCGTGGGGGGGTGAGAGTGGGGGGGGGGGTGAGTGCGCGTGGGGGGGGGGAGTGCGCGTGGGGGGGCAGAGAGTGGGGGTGGTGAGTGCGCGTTGGGGGGTGGGGGGGTGAGTGTGCGTGGGGGGGGCAGAGAGTGTAGGGGTGAGTGTGCGTGGGGGGCAGAGAGTGGGGGGGGTGAGTGTGCGTGGGGGGGTGAGTGTGCGTGGGGGGGTGAGTGTGCGTGGGGGGGTGAGTGTGCGTGGGGGGGCAGAGAGTGGGGGGGCAGAGAGTGGGGGGGGCGGGTGTGCGTGGGGGGGCGGGTGTGCGTGGGGGGGGCAGAGAGTGGGGGGGGTGAGTGCATGGTGGGGGTGAGTGTGCATAGGGGGGCAGAGAGTGTAGGGGTGAGTGTGCGTGGGGGGGGCAGAGATTGGGGGGGTGAGAGTGGGGGGGGTGAGTGCGCGTGGGGGGGGAGTGCGCGTGGGGGGGCAGAGAGTGGGGGTGGTGAGTGCGCGTTGGGGGGTGGGGGGGTGAGTGTGCGTGGGGGGGGCAGAGAATGTAGGGGTGAATGAGCGTGGGGGGTGAGTGTGCGTGGGGGGGCAGAGAGTGGGGGGGGCGAGTGTGCGTGGGGGGGCAGAGAGTGGGGGGGCAGAGAGTGGGGGGGGCGAGTGTGCGTGGGGGGGCAGAGAGTGGGGGGGGCGAGTGTGCGTGGGGGGGGGCGAGTGTGCGTGGGGGGGGGCGAGTGTGCGTGGGGGGGGCAGAGAGTGGGGGGGTGAGTGCATGGTGGGGGTGAGTGTGCATAGGGGGGCAGAGAGTTGGGGTGTGAATGTGCGTGGGGGGGTGAGTGTGGCATTGGGGGCGCAGAGATTGGGGGGGTGTGTGCGCGTGGGGGGGGCAGAGAGTGGGGGGGTGCGTGTGCGTGGGGGTGTGCGTGTGCGTGGGGGGGCAGAGAGTGGGGGGAGTTGCGTGTGCATGGGTGTGCAGAGAGTGGGGGGGGGTGAGTGTGCGTTGTGGGGGTGAGTGTGCGTGGGGCGGTGAATGTGCGTGGGATCAGAGAGTTGGGGGATGAGAGTGCGTGGGGGGGCAGAGAGTGGGGGGGGTGAGTGTGCGTGGGGGGGCAGAGAGTGGGGGCGGGTGAGTGTGCGTGGGGGGGCAGAGAGTGGGGGCGGGTGAGTGTGCGTGGGGGGGCAGAGAATGGGGGCGGGTGAGTGTGCGTGGGGGGGCAGAGAGTGGGGGGGGTGAGTGTGCGTGGGGGGGCAGAGAGTGGGGGGGGTGAGTGTGCGTGGGGGGGCAGAGAGTGGGGGGGGTGAGTGTGCGTGGGGGGGCAGAGAGTGGGGGGGGTGAGTGTGCGTGGGGGGGCAGAGAGTGGGGGGGGTGAGTGTGCGTGGGGGGGCAGAGAGTGGGGGGGGGTGAGTGTGCGTGGGGGGGCAGAGAGTGGGGGGGGGTGAGTGTGCGTGGGGGGGCAGAGAGTGGGGGGGGGTGAGTGTGCGTGGGGGGGCAGAGAGTGGGGGGGGGTGAGTGTGCGTGGGGGGGGGTGTGTGTGCGTGGGGGGGCAGAGAGTGGGGGGGGTGAGTGTGCGTGGGGGGGCAGAGAGTGGGGGGGGGTGAGTGTGCGTGGGGGGGCAGAGAGTTGGGGGGGGGTGAGTGTGCGTGGGGGGGGGTAGAGACTGGGGGGGGGTGAGTGTGCGTGGGGGGGGGTAGAGACTGGGGGGGGGTGAGTGTGCGTGGGGGGGGGCAGAGAGTGGGGGGGTGAGTGTGCGTGGGGGGGCAGAGAGTGGGGGGGTGAGTGTGCGTGGGGGGGGTGAGTGTGCGTGGGGGGGGTGAGTGTGCGTGGGGGGGGGTAGAGAGTGGGGGGCGGTGAGTGTGCGTGGGGGGGGGTAGAGAGTGGGGGGCGGTGAGTGTGCGTGGGGGGGGGTAGAGAGTGGGGGGCGGTGAGTGTGCGTGGGGGGGGGTAGAGAGTGGGGGGCGGTGAGTGTGCGTGGGGGGGGGGTAGAGAGTGGGGGGGGTGAGTGTGCGTGCGTGGGGGGGCAGAGAGTGGGGGGGGTGAGTGTGCGTGCGTGGGGGGGCAGAGAGTGGGGGGGTTGAGTGTGCGTGCGTGGGGGGGCAGAGAGTGGGGGGGGTGAGTGTGCGTGCGTGGGGGTAGAGAGTGGGGGGGGTGAGTGTGCGTGCGTGGGGGGGCAGAGAGTGGGGGGGGTGAGTGTGCGTGGGGGGGCAGAGAGTGGGGGGGGCAGAGAGGGGGGGGGCGAGTGTGCGTGGGGGGGCGAGTGTGCGGGGCGGGCGAGTGTGCGGGGGGGGCGAGTGTGCGGGGGGGGGCGAGTGTGCGTGGGGGGGCAGAGAGTGGGGGGGCGAGTGTGCGTGCGTGGGGGGGGGGCGAGTGTGCGTGCGTGGGGGGGGCGAGTGTGCGTGGGGGGGCAGAGAGTGGGGGGGCTAAGTGTGCGTGCGTGGGGGGGCAGAGAGTGGGGGGGGTGAGTGTGCGTGCGTGGGGGGGCAGAGAGTGGGGGGGTGAGTGTGCGTGGGGGGGCAGAGAGTGGGGGGGGCAGAGAGTGGGGGGGGGGCGAGTGTGCGTGGGGGGGCGAGTGTGCGGGGCGGGCGAGTGTGCGGGGGGGGCGAGTGTGCGTGGGGGGGCAGAGAGTGGGGGGGGCGAGTGTGCGGGGGGGGCGAGTGTGCGTGGGGGGGCAGAGAGTGGGGGGGGCGAGTGTGCGTGCGTGGGGGGGGGCGAGTGTGCGTGCGTGGGGGGGGGGCGAGTGTGCGTGGGGGGGCGAATGTGCGTGGGGGGGCAGAGAGTGGGGGGGGGCGAGTGTGTGGGGGGGTGCGAGTGTGCGTGGGGGGGCAGAGAGTGGGGGGGCGAGTGTGCGTGGGGGGCGAGTGTGCGTGGGGGGGCAGAGAGTGGGGGGGGAGAGTGTGCGTGGGGAGGGCGAGTGTGGCGTGGGAGGGTGAGTGTGCGTGGGGGGCAGAGAGTGGGGCAGGTGAGTGTGCGTGGGGGGGCAGAGAGTGGGGGGGGTGAGTGTGCGTGGGGGGGCAGAGAGTGGGGGGGGTGAGTGTGCGTGCGTGGGGGGGCAGAGAGTGGGGGGGGGTGAGTGTGCGTGCGTGGGGGGGCAGAGAGTGGGGGGGGTGAGTGTGCGTGTGTGGGGGGGCAGAGAGTGGGGGGGTGAGTGTGCGTGCGTGGGGGGGCGAGTGTGCGTGGGGTGAGTGTGCGTGCGTGGGGGGGGCGAGTGTGCGTGGGGGGGCAGAGAGTGGGGGGGGCGAGTGTGCGTGCGTGGGGGAGGGCGAGTGTGCGTGCGGGGGTGAGTGTGCGTGGGGGGGCAGAGAGTGGGGGGGGCGAGTGTGCGTGCGTGGGGGGAGGGCGAGTGTGTGGGGGGGGGGCGAGTGTGCGTGGGGGGGCAGAGAGTGGGGGGGGCGAGTGTGCGTGGGGGGGCAGAGAGTGGGGGGGCGAGTGTGCGTGGGGGGGGGCGAGTGTGCGTGGGGGGGCAGAGAGTGGGGGGGGCGAGTGTGCGTGGGGGGGGCGAGTGTGCGTGGGGGGCAGAGAGAGGGGGTGGTGAGTGTGCGTGGGGGGCAGAGAGTGGGGGGGGTGAGTGCGCGTTGGGGGGCAGAGAGTGGGGGGGGGTGAGTGCGCGTTGGGGGGCAGAGAGTGGGGGGGGTGAGTGTGCGTGGGGGGGCAGAGAGTGGGGGGGGGTGAGTGCGCGTTGGGGGCAGAGAGTGGGGGGGGTGAGTGTGCGTGGGGGGGCAGAGAGTGGGGGGGGTGAGTGGGGGGGGCGAGTGTGCGTGCTTGGGGGGGGGGCGAGTGTGCGTGGGGGGGTGAGTGTGCGTGGGGGGGCAGAGAGTGGGGGGTGGCGAGTGTGCGTGCGTGGGGGGGGGCGAGTGTGCGTGGGGGGGCGAGTGTGCGTAGGGGGGCGAGTGTGCGTGGGGGGGCAGAGAGTGGGGGGGGGTGAGTGCGCGTTGGGGGGCAGAGAGTGGGGGGGGTGAGTGTGCGTGGGGGGGCAGAGAGTGGGGGGGCAGAGAGTGGGGGGGGGCGAGTGTGCGTGCTTGGGGGGGGGTGAGTGTGCGTGCTTGGGGGGGGGGTGAGTGTGCGTGGGGGGGCAGAGAGTGGGGGGGGCGAGTGTGCGTGCGTGGGGGGGGGCGAGTGTGCGTGGGGGGGCGAGTGTGCGGGGGGGGGCGAGTGAGTGGGGGGGGCGAGTGAGTGGGGGGGGCGAGTGAGTGGGGGGGGCGAGTGAGTGGGGGGGGCGAGTGTGCGTGGGGGGGGCAGAGAGTGGGGGGGGCGAGTGTGCGTGGGGGGGCAGAGAGTGGGGGGGGGCGAGTGTGCGTGGGGGGCAGAGAGTGGGGGGGGGCGAGTGTGCGTGGGGGGGCAGAGAGTGGGGGGGGCGAGTGTGCGTGGGGGGGGGCGAGTGTGCGTGGGGAGGGCGAGTGTGCGTGGGAGGGTGAGTGTGCGTGGGGGGCAGAGAGAGGGGGGGTGAGTGTGCGTGGGGGGCAGAGAGTGGGGGGGGTGAGTGCGAGTGGGCGGGGGTGAGTGCGCGTTGGGGGGCAGAGAGTGGGGCGGTGAATGTGCGTGGGGGGGCAGAGAGTGGGGGCGGGTGAGTGTGCGTGGGGGGGCAGAGAGTGGGGGGGTGAGTGTGCGTGGGGGGCAGAGAGTGGGGGGGTGAGTGTGCGTGGGGGGCAGAGAGTGGGGGGGTGAGTGTGCGTGGGGGGCTGTGAGTGGGGTGGTGAATGTGCGTGGGATCAGAGAGTTGGGGGATGAGTGTGCGTGGGGGGCAGAGAGTGGGGGGGTGAGAGTGCGTGGGGGGGCAGAGAGTGGGGGCGGGTGAGTGTGCGTGGGGGGGGCAGAGAGTGGGGGCGGGTGAGTGTGCGTGGGGGGGCAGAGAGTGGGGGGGGTGAGTGTGCGTGGGGGGGCAGAGAGAGGGGGCGGGTGAGTGTGCGTGGGGGGGCAGAGAGTGGGGGCGGGTGAGTGTGCGTGGGGGGGCAGAGAGTGGGGGGGGGTGAGTGTGCGTGGGGGGGCAGAGAGTGGGGGGGCAGAGAGTGGGGGGGGGTGAGTGTGCGTGGGGGGGCAGAGAGTGGGGGGGCAGAGAGTGGGGGGGGGGTGAGTGTGCGTGGGGGGGCAGAGAGTGGGGGGGCAGAGAGTGGGGGGGGGTGAGTGTGCGTGGGGGGGCAGAGAGTGGGGGGGCAGAGAGTGGGGGGGGGTGAGTGTGCGTGGGGGGGCAGAGAGTGGGGGGGCAGAGAGTGGGGGGGGGGTGAGTGTGCGTGGGGGGGGCAGAGAGTGGGGGGGGTGAGTGTGCGTGGGGGGGCAGAGAGTGGGGGGGGTGAGTGTGCGTGGGGGGGCAGAGAGTGGGGGGGGTGAGTGTGCGTGGGGGGGCAGAGAGTGGGGGGGGGTGAGTGTGCGTGGGGGGGCAGAGAGTGGGGGGGGGTGAGTGTGCGTGGGGGGGCAGAGAGTGGGGGGGTGTGAGTGTGCGTGGGGGGGCAGAGAGTGGGGGGGGGTGAGTGTGCGTGGGGGGGCAGAGAGTGGGGGGGGTGAGTGTGCGTGGGGGGGCAGAGAGTGGGGGGGGGTGAGTGTGCGTGGGGGGGCAGAGAGTGGGGGGGGGTGAGTGTGCGTGGGGGGGCAGAGAGTGGGGGGGGTGAGTGTGCGTGGGGGGCAGAGAGTGGGGGGGGGTGAGTGTGCGTGGGGGGGGTGAGTGTGCGTGGGGGGGTGAGTGTGCGTGGGGGGGGTGAGTGTGCGTGGGGGGGGCGAGTGTGCGTGGGGGGGCAGAGAGTGGGGGGGGTGAGTGTGCGTGGGGGGGCAGAGAGTGGGGGGGGGTGAGTGTGCGTGGGGGGGCAGAGAGTGGGGGGGGTGAGTGTGCGTGGGGGGGCAGAGAGTGGGGGGGGGGTGAGTGTGCGTGGGGGGGGGTGAGTGTGCGTGGGGGGGGTGAGTGTGCGTGGGGGGGGCGAGTGTGCGTGGGGGGGCAGAGAGTGGGGGGGGGTGAGTGTGCGTGGGGGGGCAGAGAGTGGGGGGGGGGTGAGTGTGCGTGGGGGGGCAGAGAGTGGGGGGGGTGAGTGTGCGTGGGGGGGCAGAGAGTGGGGGGGGGGGTGAGTGTGCGTGGGGGGGGGCGAGTGTGCGTGGGGGGGGGCGAGTGTGCGTGGGGGGGGGGCAAGTGTGCGTGGGGGGGGGCGAGTGTGCGTGGGGGGGGGCGAGTGTGCGTGGGGGGGGGCGAGTGTGCGTGGGGGGGGTGAGTGTGCGTGCGTGGGGGGGGCGAGTGTGCGTGGGGTGAGTGTGCGTGCGTGGGGGGGCAGAGAGTGGGGGGGGTGAGTGTGGGGGGTAGAGAGTGGGGGGGGGTGTGTGTGCGTGGGGGGAGGCGAGTGTGCATGGGGGGGGTGAGTGTGCGTGCGTGGGGGGGGGCGAGTGTGCGTGGGGTGAGTGTGCGTGCGTGGGGGGGCAGAGAGTGGGGGGGGTGAGTGTGCGTGCGTGGGGGGGCAGAGAGTGGGGGGGGTGAGTGTGCGTGCGTGGGGGGGCAGAGAGTGGGGGGGTGAGTGTGCGTGGGGGGGCAGAGAGTGGGGGGGGCAGAGAGTGGGGGGGGGGCGAGTGTGCGTGGGGGGGCGAGTGTGCGTGGGGGGGCGAGTGTGCGGGGCGGGCGAGTGTGCGGGGCGGGCGAGTGTGCGTGGGGGGGCAGAGAGTGGGGGGGGGCGAGTGTGCGGGGGGGGGCGAGTGTGCGGGGGGGGGGCGAGTGTGCGTGGGGGGGCAGAGAGTGGGGGGGCGAGTGTGCGTGCGTGGGGGGGGGCGAGTGTGCCTGCGTGGGGGGGGGCGAGTGTGCGTGGGGGGGCGAGTGTGCGTGGGGGGGCAGAGAGTGGGGGGGGTGAGTGTGCGTGCGTGGGGGGGCAGAGAGTGGGGGGGGTGAGTGTGCGTGCGTGGGGGGGCAGAGAGTGGGGGGGGGGCGAGTGTGCGTGGGGGGGCGAGTGTGCGGGGCGGGCGAGTGTGCGGGGGGGGCGAGTGTGCGTGGGGGGGCAGAGAGTGGGGGGGGCGAGTGTGCGGGGGGGGGGCGAGTGTGCGTGGGGGGGCAGAGAGTGGGGGGGGCGAGTGTGCGTGCGTGGGGGGGGGCGAGTGTGCGTGCGTGGGGGGGGGCGAGTGTGCGTGGGGGGGCGAATGTGCGTGGGGGGCGAGTGTGCGTGGGGGGGCAGAGAGTGGGGGGGGCGAGTGTGTGGGGGGGGGCGAGTGTGCGTGGGGGGGCAGTGCGTGGGGGGGCGAGTGTGCGTGGGGGGGGCGAGTGTGCGTGGGGGGGCGAGTGTGCGTGGGGGGCGAGTGTGCGTGGGGGGGCAGAGAGTGGGGGGGGGAGAGTGTGCGTGGGGAGGGCGAGTGTGCGTGGGAGGGTGAGTGTGCGTGGGGGGCAGAGAGTGGGGGGGGTGAGTGTGCGTGGGGGGGCAGAGAGTGGGGGGGGTGAGTGTGCGTGGGGGGGGTGAGTGTGCGTGGGGGTGCAGAGAGTGGCGGGGGTGAGTGTGCGTGGGGGCGCAGAGAGTGGGGGGGGTGAGTGTGCGTGCGTGGGGGGGCGAGTGTGCGTGGGGGGGGCAGAGAGTGGGGGGGGTGAGTGTGCGTGCGTGGGGGGGGCAGAGAGTGGGGGGGGTGAGTGTGCGTGCGTGGGGGGGCAGAGAGTGGGGGGGGGCGAGTGTGCGTGCGTGGGGGGGCAGAGAGTGGGGGGGGGGCGAGTGTGCGTGCGTGGGGGGGCAGAGAGTGGGGGGGGCGAGTGTGCGTGCGTGGGGGGTCAGAGAGTGGGGGGGGGGCGAGTGTGCGTGGGGGGGCAGAGAGTGGGGGGGGGCGAGTGTGTGGGGGGAGGCGAGTGTGCGTGGGGGGGCAGAGAGTGGGGGTGGCGAGTGTGCGTGCGTGGGGGGGGGCGAGTGTGCGTGCGGGGGTGAGTGTGCGTGGGGGGGCAGAGAGTGGGGGGGGGGCAGAGAGTGGGGGGGGGGCGAGTGTGTGGGGGGGGGCGAGTGTGTGGGGGGGGGCGAGTGTGCGTGGGGGGGCAGAGAGTGGGGGGGGCGAGTGTGCGTGGGGGGGCAGAGAGTGGGGGGGGGGCGAGTGTGTGGGGGGGGGCGAGTGTGCGTGGGGGGGCAGAGAGTGGGGGGGGCGAGTGTGCGTGGGGGTGCAGAGAGTTGGGGGGGGCGAGTGTGCGTGGGGGGGGCGAGTGTGCGTGGGGGGGCAGAGAGTGGGGGGGGCGAGTGTGCGTGGGGAGGGCGAGTGTGCGTGGGAGGGTGAGTGTGCGTGGGGGGCAGAGAGAGGGGGGGGTGAGTGTGCGTGGGGGGCAGAGAGTGGGGGGGGTGAGTGCGATTGGGGGGGGGGTGAGTGCGCGTTGGGGGGCAGAGAGTGGGGGGGGGTGAGTGCGCGTTGGGGGGCAGAGAGTGGGGGTGGTGAGTGTGCGTGGGGGGGCAGAGAGTTGGGGGGGTGAGTGGGGGGGGCGAGTGTGCGTGCTTGGCGGGGGGCGACTGTGCGTGGGGGGGTGAGTGTGCGTGGGGGGGCAGAGAGTGGGGGTGGCGAGTGTGCGTGCGTGTGGGGGGGCGAGTGTGCGTGGGGGGGCAGAGAGTGGGGGGGGTGAGTGCGCGTGGGGGGGCAGAGAGTGGGGGGGGGTGAGTGCGCGTTGGGGGGCAGAGAGTGGGGGGGGGTGAGTGTGCGTGGGGGGGCAGAGAGTGGGGGGGCAGAGAGTGGGGGGGGCGAGTGTGCGTGCTTGGGGGGGGCGAGTGTGCGTGGGGGGGTGAGTGTGCGTGGGGGGGCAGAGAGTGGGGGGGGGCGAGTGTGCATGCGTGGGGGGGGGGCGAGTGTGCGTGGGGGGGCGAGTGTGCGTGGGGGGGCGAGTGTGCGTGGGGGGGCAGAGAGTGGGGGGGGCGAGTGAGTGGGGGGGGCGAGTGTGTGGGGGGGGGCGAGTGTGTGTGGGGGGGCAGAGAGTGGGGGGGGCGAGTGTGCGTGGGGGGGCAGAGAGTGGGGGGGGGGCGAGTGTGCGTGGGGGGCAGAGAGTGGGGGGGGCGAGTGTGCGTGGGGGGGCAGAGAGTGGGGGGGGCGAGTGTGCGTGGGGAGGGCGAGTGTGCGTGGGAGGGTGAGTGTGCGTGGGGGGCAGAGAGAGGGGGGGGTGAGTGTGCGTGGGGGGCAGAGAGTGGGGGGGGTGAGTGCGAGTGGGGGGGGTGAGTGCGCGTTGGGGGGCAGAGAGTGGGGGGGGTGAGTGGGCGTTGGGGGGCAGAGAGTGGGGGGGGTGTGTGTGCGTGGGGGGCAGAGAGTGGGGGGGTGAGTGTGCGTGGGGGGCAGAGAGTGGGGGGGTGAGTGTGCGTGGGGGGCAGAGAGTGGGGGGGTGAGTGTGCGTGGGGGGGCAGAGAGTGGGGGGGGGTGAGTGCGCGTTGGGGGGCAGAGAGTGGGGGGGGTGAGTGTGCGTGGGGGGGCAGAGAGTGGGGGGGCAGAGAGTGGGGGGGGCGAGTGTGCGTGCTTGGGGGGGGCGAGTGTGCGTGGGGGGGTGAGTGTGCGTGGGGGGGCAGAGAGTGGGGGGGGCGAGTGTGCATGCGTGGGGGGGGGGCGAGTGTGCGTGGGGGGGCGAGTGTGCGTGGGGGGGCGAGTGTGCGTGGGGGGGCAGAGAGTGGGGGGGGCGAGTGAGTGGGGGGGGCGAGTGTGTGGGGGGGGGCGAGTGTGTGTGGGGGGGCAGAGAGTGGGGGGGGCGAGTGTGCGTGGGGGGGCAGAGAGTGGGGGGGGGGGCGAGTGTGCGTGGGGGGCAGAGAGTGGGGGGGGCGAGTGTGCGTGGGGGGGCAGAGAGTGGGGGGGGCGAGTGTGCGTGGGGAGGGCGAGTGTGCGTGGGAGGGTGAGTGTGCGTGGGGGGCAGAGAGAGGGGGGGTGAGTGTGCGTGGGGGGCAGAGAGTGGGGGGGGTGAGTGCGAGTGGGGGGGGTGAGTGCGCGTTGGGGGGCAGAGAGTGGGGGGGGTGAGTGGGCGTTGGGGGGCAGAGAGTGGGGGGGGTGTGTGTGCGTGGGGGGCAGAGAGTGGGGGGGTGAGTGTGCGTGGGGGGCAGAGAGTGGGGGGGTGAGTGTGCGTGGGGGGCAGAGAGTGGGGGGGTGAGTGTGCGTGGGGGGCAGAGAGTGGGGGGGTGAGTGTGCGTGGGGGGCAGTGAGTGGGGCGGTGAATGTGGGTGCGTGGGGGGGCAGAGAGTGGGGGCGGGTGAGTGTGCGTGGGGGGGCAGAGAGTGGGGGCGGGTGAGTGTGCGTGGGGGGGCAGAGAGTGGGGGGGTGAGTGTGCGTGGGGGGCAGAGAGTGGGGGGGTGAGTGTGCGTGGGGGGCAGAGAGTGGGGGGGTGAGTGTGCGTGGGGGGCAGTGAGTGGGGTGGTGAATGTGCGTGGGATCAGAGAGTTGGGGGATGAGTGTGCGTGGGGGGCAGAGAGTGGGGGGGTGAGAGTGCGTGGGGGGGCAGAGAGTGGGGGCGGGTGAGTGTGCGTGGGGGGGCAGAGAGTGGGGGCGGGTGAGTGTGCGTGGGGGGGCAGAGAGTGGGGGGGGGTGAGTGTGCGTGGGAGGGCGAGTGTGCGTGGGAGGGTGAGTGTGCGTGGGGGGCAGAGAGAGGGGGGGGTGAGTGTGCGTGGGGGGCAGAGAGTGCGGGGGGTGAGTGCGAGTGGGGGGGGTGAGTGCGCGTTGGGGGGCAGAGAGTGGGGGCGGGTGAGTGTGCGTGGGGGGGCAGAGAGTGGGGGCGGGTGAGTGTGCGTGGGGGGGCAGAGAGTGGGGGGCGGGTGAGTGTGCGTGGGGGGGCAGAGAGTGGGGGCGGGTGAGTGTGCGTGGGGGGGCAGAGAGTGGGGGGGGTGAGTGTGCGTGGGGGGGCAGAGAGTGGGGGGGTGAGTGTGCGTGGGGGGGCAGAGAGTGGGGGGGGTGAGTGTGCGTGGGGGGGCAGAGAGTGGGGGGGGTGAGTGTGCGTGGGGGGGCAGAGAGTGGGGGGCGGTGAGTGTGCGTGGGGGGGCAGAGAGTGGGGGGGGGTGAGTGTGCGTGGGGGGGCAGAGAGTGGGGGGGGTGAGTGTGCGTGGGGGGGCAGAGAGTGGGGGGGGGTGAGTGTGCGTGGGGGGGCAGAGAGTGGGGGGGGTGAGTGTGCGTGGGGGGGCAGAGAGTGGGGGGGGGTGAGTGTGCGTGGGGGGGGGTGAGTGTGCGTGGCGGGGGGGGCGAGTGTGCATGGGGGGGTGAGTGTGCGTGCGTGGGGGGGGCGAGTGTGCGTGGGGTGAGTGTGCGTGCGTGGGGGGGCAGAGAGTGGGGGGGGGTGTGTGTGCGTGGGGGGGGGTGTGTGTGCGTGGGGGGGGGGCGAGTGTGCATGGGGGGGGTGAGTGTGCGTGCGTGGGGGGGGCGATTGTGAGTGGGGTGAGTGTGCGTGCGTGGGGGGGCAGAGAGTGGGGGGGGGTGAGTGTGCGTGCGTGGGGGGGCAGAGAGTGGGGGGGGTGAGTGTGCGTGCGTGGGGGGGCAGAGAGTGGGGGGGTGAGTGTGCGTGCGTGGGGGGGCAGAGAGTGGGGGGGGTGAGTGTGCGTGGGGGGGCAGAGAGTGGGGGGGGGTGAGTGTGCGTGGGGGGGCAGAGAGTGGGGGGGGGGTGAGTGTGCGTGGGGGGGCAGAGAGTGGGGGGGGGTGAGTGTGCGTGGGGGGGCAGAGAGTGGGGGGGGTGAGTGTGCGTGGGGGGGCAGAGAGTGGGGGGGGGGCGAGTGTGCGTGGGGGGGGGCGAGTGTGCATGGGGGGGGGTGAGTGTGCGTGGGCGGGTGAGTGTGCGTGGGGGGCAGAGAGAGGGGGGGCGAGTGTGCGTGGGGGGCAGAGAGTGGGGGGGGCGAGTGTGCATGGGGGGGCAGAGAGTGGGGGGGGGCGAGTGTGCGTGGGGAGGGCGAGTGTGCGTGGGAGGGTGAGTGTGCGTGGGGGGCAGAGAGAGGGGGGGTGAGTGTGCGTGGGGGGCAGAGAGTGGGGGGGGTGAGTGCGAGTGGGGGGGGTGAGTGCGCGTTGGGGGGCAGAGAGTGGGGGGGGTGAGTGGGCGTTGGGGGGCAGAGAGTGGGGGGGGTGTGTGTGCGTGGGGGGCAGAGAGTGGGGGGGTGAGTGTGCGTGGGGGGCAGAGAGTGGGGGGGTGAGTGTGCGTGGGTGGCGGAGAGTGGGGGGGTGAGTGTGCGTGGGGGGCAGAGAGTGGGGGGGTGAGTGTGCGTGGGGGGCAGTGAGTGGGGCGGTGAATGTGCGTGGGGGGCAGTGAGTGGGGCGGTGAATGTGCGTGGGGGGGCAGAGAGTGGGGCGGGTGAGTGTGCGTGGGGGGGCAGAGAGTGGGGGCGGGTGAGTGTGCGTGGGGGGGCAGAGAGTGGGGGGGTGAGTGTGCGTGGGGGGGCAGAGAGTGGGGGGGTGAGTGTGCGTGGGGGGGCAGAGAGTGGGGGGGTGAGTGTGCGTGGGGGGCAGAGAGTGGGGGGGTGAGTGTGCGTGGGGGGGCAGAGAGTGGGGGGGTGAGTGTGCGTGGGGGGGCAGAGAGTGGGGGCGGGTGAGTGTGCGTGGGGGGGCAGAGAGTGGGGGCGGGTGAGTGTGCGTGGGGGGGCAGAGAGTGGGGGGGTGAGTGTGCGTGGGGGGCAGAGAGTGGGGGGGTGAGTGTGCGTGGGGGGCAGTGAGTGGGGTGGTGAATGTGCGTGGGATCAGAGAGTTGGGGGATGAGTGTGCGTGGGGGGCAGAGAGTGGGGGGGTGAGAGTGCGTGGGGGGGCAGAGAGTGGGGGCGGGTGAGTGTGCGTGGGGGGGCAGAGAGTGGGGGCGGGTGAGTGTGCGTGGGGGGGCAGAGAGTGGGGGGGGCGAGTGTGCGTGGGGAGGGCGAGTGTGCGTGGGAGGGTGAGTGTGCGTGCGTGGGGGGGGCGAGTGTGCGTGGGGTGAGTGTGCGTGCGTGGGGGGGCAGAGAGTGGGGGGGGGGTGAGTGTGCGTGGGGGGGGTGTGTGTGCGTGGGGGGGGGCGAGTGTGCATGGGGGGGGTGAGTGTGCGTGCGTGGGGGGGGCGAGTGTGAGTGGGGTGAGTGTGCGTGCGTGGGGGGGCAGAGAGTGGGGGGGGTGAGTGTGCGTGCGTGGGGGGGCAGAGAGTGGGGGGGGTGAGTGTGCGTGCGTGGGGGGGCAGAGAGTGGGGGGGGTGAGTGTGCGTGGGGAGGGCGAGTGTGCGTGGGAGGGTGAGTGTGCGTGGGGGGCAGAGAGAGGGGGGGTGAGTGTGCGTGGGGGGCAGAGAGTGCGGGGGGTGAGTGCGAGTGGGGGGGGTGAGTGCGCGTTGGGGGGCAGAGAGTGGGGGCGGGTGAGTGTGCGTGGGGGGGCAGAGAGTGGGGGCGGGTGAGTGTGCGTGGGGGGGCAGAGAGTGGGGGCGGGTGAGTGTGCGTGGGGGGGCAGAGAGTGGGGGCGGGTGAGTGTGCGTGGGGGGGCAGAGAGTGGGGGGGGTGAGTGTGCGTGGGGGGGCAGAGAGTGGGGGGCGGTGAGTGTGCGTGGGGGGGCAGAGAGTGGGGGGGGGTGAGTGTGCGTGGGGGGGCAGAGAGTGGGGGGGGTGAGTGTGCGTGGGGGGGGGCAGAGAGTGGGGGGGGGTGAGTGTGCGTGGGGGGGGGCAGAGAGTGGGGGGGGTGAGTGTGCATGGGGGGGTGAGTGTGCGTGCGTGGGGGGGGCGAGTGTGCGTGGGGTGAGTGTGCGTGCGTGGGGGGGGTGTGTGTGCGTGGGGGGGGGGCGAGTGTGCGTGGGGGGGGGCGAGTGTGCGTGGGGGGGGTGTGTGTGCGTGGGGGGGGGGGCGAGTGTGCATGGGGGGGGTGAGTGTGCGTGCGTGGGGGGGGCGAGCGTGAGTGGGGTGAGTGTGCGTGCGTGGGGGGGCAGAGAGTGGGGGGGGTGAGTGTTCGTGCGTGGGGGGGCAGAGAGTGGGGGGGGTGAGTGTGCGTGCGTGGGGGGGCAGAGAGTGGGGGGGGGTGAGTGTGCGTGGGGGGGGTAGAGAGTGGGGGGGGGTGAGTGTGCGTGGGGGGGGGGCGAGTGTGCATGGGGGGGTGAGTGTGCGTGGGGAGGGTGAGTGTGCGTGGGGGGCAGAGAGAGGGGGGGTGAGTGTGCGTGGGGGGCAGAGAGTGGGGGGGGCGAGTGTGCGTGGGGGGGCGAGTGTGCGTGGGGGGGGCGAGTGTGCGTGGGGAGGGCGAGTGTGCGTGGGAGGGTGAGTGTGCGTGGGGGGCAGAGAGAGGGGGGGTGAGTGTGCGTCGGGGGCAGAGAGTGGGGGGGGTGAGTGCGAGTGGGGGGGGGTGAGTGCGCGTTGGGGGGCAGAGAGTGGGGGGGGGGTGAGTGCGCGTTGGGGGGCAGAGAGTGGGGGGGGTGTGTGTGCGTGGGGGGCAGAGAGTGGGGGGGTGAGTGTGCGTGGGGGGCAGAGAGTGGGGGGGTGAGTGTGCGTGGGGGGCAGAGAGTGGGGGGGTGAGTGTGCGTGGGGGGCAGAGAGTGGGGGGGTGAGTGTGCGTGGGGGGCAGTGAGTGGGGGGGTGAGAGTGCGTGGGATCAGAGAGTTGGGGGATGAGTGTGCGTGGGGTGCAGAGAGTGGGGGGGTGAGAGTGCGTGGGGGTGCAGAGAGTGGGGGCGGGTGAGTGTGCGTGGGGGGGCAGAGAGTGGGGGCGGGTGAGTGTGCGTGGGGAGGGCGAGTGTGCGTGGGAGGGTGAGTGTGCGTGGGGGGCAGAGAGTGGGGGGGGTGAGTGCGAGTGGGGGGGGTGAGTGCGCGTTGGGGGGCAGAGAGTGGGGGCGGGTGAGTGTGCGTGGGGGGGCAGAGAGTGGGGGCGGGTGAGTGTGCGTGGGGGGGCAGAGAGTGGGGGCGGGTGAGTGTGCGTGGGGGGGCAGAGAGTGGGGGGGGGTGAATGTGCGTGGGGGGGCAGAGAGTGGGGGGGGTGAGTGTGCGTGGGGGGGCAGAGAGTGGGGGGGGGCAGAGAGTGGGGGGGGTGAGTGTGCGTGGGGGGGCAGAGTGGGGGGGGGCAGAGAGTGGGGGGGGTGAGTGTGCGTGGGGGGGCAGAGAGTGGGGGGGGTGAGTGTGCGTGGGGGGGCAGAGAGTGGGGGGGGGTGAGTGCGTGGGGGGGCAGAGAGTGGGGGGCGGTGAGTGTGCGTGGGGGGGCTGTGCGTGGGGGGGCAGAGAGTGGGGGGGGTGAGTGTGCGTGGGGGGGCAGAGAGTGGGGGGGGTGAGTGTGCGTGGGGGGGCAGAGAGTGGGGGGGGGTGAGTGTGCGTGGGGGGGCAGAGAGTGGGGGCGGGTGAGTGTGCGTGGGGGGGCAGAGAGTGGGGGGGGGTGAATGTGCGTGGGGGGGGCAGAGAGTGGGGGGGGTGAGTGTGCGTGGGGGGGCAGAGAGTGGGGGGGGTGAGTGTGCGTGGGGGGGCAGAGAGTGGGGGGGGGCAGAGAGTGGGGGGGGTGAGTGTGCGTGGGGGGGCAGAGAGTGGGGGGGGGCAGAGAGTGGGGGGGGTGAGTGTGCGTGGGGGGGCAGAGAGTGGGGGGGGGCAGAGAGTGGGGGGGGTGAGTGTGCGTGGGGGGGCAGAGAGTGGGGGGGGTGAGTGTGCGTGGGGGGGCAGAGAGTGGGGGGGGGTGAGTGCGTGGGGGGGCAGAGAGTGGGGGGCGGTGAGTGTGCGTGGGGGGGCTGTGCGTGGGGGGGCAGAGAGTGGGGGGGGTGAGTGTGCGTGGGGGGGCAGAGAGTGGGGGGGGTGAGTGTGCGTGGGGGGGCAGAGAGTGGGGGGGGGTGAGTGTGCGTGGGGGGGGGTGAGTGTGCGTGGGGGGGGGCGAGTGTGCATGGGGGGGTGAGTGTGCGTGCGTGGGGGGGGCGAGTGTGCGTGGGGTGAGTGTGCGTGCGTGGGGGGGCAGAGAGTGGGGGGGGGTGAGTGTGCGTGGGGGGGGGTGTGTGTGCGTGGGGGGGGGTGTGTGTGCGTGGGGGGGGGTGTGTGTGCGTGGGGGGGGGTGTGTGTGCGTGGGGGGGGTGTGTGTGCGTGGGGGGGGGTGTGTGTGCGTGGGGGGGGGCGAGTGTGCATGGGGGGGGTGAGTGTGCGTGCGTGGGGGGGCAGAGAGTGGGGGGGGTGAGTGTGCGTGCGTGGGGGGGCAGAGAGTGGGGGGGGTGAGTGTGCGTGCGTGGGGGGGCAGAGAGTGGGGGGGTGAGTGTGCGTGGGGGGGCAGAGAGTGGGGGGGGGTGAGTGTGCGTGGGGGGGGTAGAGAGTGGGGGGGGGTGAGTGTGCGTGGGGGGGGTAGAGAGTGGGGGGGGGTGAGTGTGCGTGGGGGGGGTAGAGAGTGGGGGGGGGTGAGTGTGCGTGGGGGGGGGCGAGTGTGCATGGGGGGGGTGAGTGTGCGTGCGTGGCGGGGGGCGAGTGTGCATGGGGGGGGTGAGTGTGCGTGCGTGGCGGGGGGCGAGTGTGCGTGGGGTGAGTGTGCGTGCGTGGGGGGGCAGAGAGTGGGGGGGGTGAGTGTGCGTGCGTGGGGGGGCAGAGAGTGGGGGGGGTGAGTGTGCGTGCGTGGGGGGGCAGAGAGTGGGGGGGTGAGTGTGCGTGGGGGGGGCAGAGAGTGGGGGGGGGGCAGAGAGTGGGGGGGGGCGAGTGTGCGTGGGGGGGCGAGTGTGCGTGGGGGGGCGAGTGTGCGTGGGGGGGCGAGTGTGCGGGGCGGGCGAGTGTGCGGGGCGGGCGAGTGTGCGGGGCGGGCGAGTGTGCGGGGGGGGCGAGTGTGCGTGGGGGGGCAGAGAGTGGGGGGGTGCGAGTGTGCGGGGGGGGCGAGTGTGCGTGGGGGGGCAGAGAGTGGGGGGGGGCGAGTGTGCGTGCGTGGGGGGGGGGCGAGTGGTGCGTGGGGGGGCGAGTGTGCGTGGGGGGGCGAGTGTGCGTGGGGGGGCAGAGAGTGGGGGGGGTGAGTGTGCGTGCGTGGGGGGGCAGAGAGTGGGAGGGGTGAGTGTGCGTGCGTGGGGGGGCAGAGAGTGGGGGGGGTGAGTGTGCGTGCGTGGGGGGGCAGAGAGTGGGGGGGGTGAGTGTGCGTGGGGGGGCAGAGAGTGGGGGGGGGCAGAGAGTGGGGGGGGTGAGTGTGCGTGGGGGGGCAGAGAGTGGGGGGGGCAGAGAGTGGGGGGGGTGAGTGTGCGTGGGGGGGCAGAGAGTGGGGGGGGTGAGTGTGCGTGGGGGGGCAGAGAGTGGGGGGGGGTGAGTGCGTGGGGGGGCAGAGAGTGGGGGGCGGTGAGTGTGCGTGGGGGGGCTGTGCGTGGGGGGGCAGAGAGTGGGGGGGGTGAGTGTGCGTGGGGGGGCAGAGAGTGGGGGGGGTGAGTGTGCGTGGGGGGGCAGAGAGTGGGGGGGGTGAGTGTGCGTGGGGGGGGGTGAGTGTGCGTGGGGGGGGGCGAGTGTGCATGGGGGGGTGAGTGTGCGTGCGTGGGGGGGGCGAGTGTGCGTGGGGTGAGTGTGCGTGCGTGGGGGGGCAGAGAGTGGGGGGGGGTGAGTGTGCGTGGGGGGGGGGTGAGTGTGCGTGGGGGGGGGTGAGTGTGCGTGGGGGGGGTGTGTGTGCGTGGGGGGGGGTGTGTGTGCGTGGGGGGGGGTGTGTGTGCGTGGGGGGGGGGTGTGTGTGCGTGGGGGGGGTGTGTGTGCGTGGGGGGGGGTGTGTGTGCGTGGGGGGGGGGCGAGTGTGCATGGGGGGGGTGAGTGTGCGTGCGTGGGGGGGGGCGAGTGTGCGTGGGGTGAGTGTGCGTGCGTGGGGGGGCAGAGAGTGGGGGGGGTGAGTGTGCGTGCGTGGGGGGGCAGAGAGTGGGGGGGTGAGTGTGCGTGGGGGGGCAGAGAGTGGGGGGGGTGAGTGTGCGTGGGGGGGGTAGAGAGTGGGGGGGGGTGAGTGTGCGTGGGGGGGGTAGAGAGTGGGGGGGGGTGAGTGTGCGTGGGGGGGGGTAGAGAGTGGGGGGGGGTGAGTGTGCGTGGGGGGGGGGCGAGTGTGCATGGGGGGGGGTGAGTGTGCGTGCGTGGCGGGGGGCGAGTGTGCATGGGGGGGGTGAGTGTGCGTGCGTGGCGGGGGGCGAGTGTGCGTGGGGTGAGTGTGCGTGCGTGGGGGGGCAGAGAGTGGGGGGGGTGAGTGTGCGTGCGTGGGGGGGGCAGAGAGTGGGGGGGGTGAGTGTGCGTGCGTGGGGGGGCAGAGAGTGGGGGGTGAGTGTGCGTGGGGGGGGGCAGAGAGTGGGGGGGGGCAGAGAGTGGGGGGGGGCGAGTGTGCGTGGGGGGGCGAGTGTGCGTGGGGGGGCGAGTGTGCGGGGCGGGCGAGTGTGCGGGGCGGGCGAGTGTGCGGGGGGGGCGAGTGTGCGTGGGGGGGGCAGAGAGTGGGGGGGTGCGAGTGTGCAGGGGGGGGCGAGTGTGCGTGGGGGGGCAGAGAGTGGGGGGGGGCGAGTGTGCGTGCGTGGGGGGGGCGAGTGTGCGTGGGGGGGCGAGTGTGCGTGGGGGGGCGAGTGTGCGTGGGGGGGCAGAGAGTGGGGGGGGTGAGTGTGCGTGCGTGGGGGGGCAGAGAGTGGGAGGGGTGAGTGTGCGTGCGTGGGGGGGCAGAGAGTGGGGGGGGTGAGTGTGCGTGCGTGGGGGGGCAGAGAGTGGGGGGGGTGAGTGTGCGTGGGGGGGCAGAGAGTGGGGGGGCGCAGAGAGTGGGGGGGCGAGTGTGCGGGGCGGGCGAGTGTGCGGGGGGGGGGCGAGTGTGCGTGGGGGGGCAGAGAGTGGGGGGGGCGAGTGTGCGTGCGTGGGGGGGGGCGAGTGTGCGTGCGTGGGGGGGGGCGAGTGTGCGTGGGGGGGCGAATGTGCGTGGGGGGGCAGAGAGTGGGGGGGCGAGTGTGTGGGGGGGGCGAGTGTGCGTGGGGGGGCAGAAGAAGTGGGGGGGGGCGAGTGTGCGTGGGGGGGGCGAGTGTGCGTGGGGGGCGAGTGTGCGTGGGGGGGCATAGAGTGTGGGGGGAGAGTGTGCGTGGGGAGGGCGAGTGTGCGTGGGAGGGTGAGTGTGCGTGGGGGGCAGAGAGTGGGGGGGGTGAGTGTGCGTGGGGGGGCAGAGAGTGGGGGGGGTGAGTGTGCGTGGGGGGGCAGAGAGTGGGGGGGGTGAGTGTGCGTGGGGGTGCAGAGAGTGGGGGGGGTGAGTGTGCGTGGGGGGGCAGAGAGTGGGGGGGTGAGTGTGCGTGGGGGCGCAGAGAGTGGGGGGGGTGAGTGTGCGTGGGGGGGCAGAGAGTGGGGGGGGTGAGTGTGCGTGCGTGGGGGGGCAGAGAGTGGGGGGGGCTGAGTGTGCGTGCGTGGGGGGGCAGAGAGTGGGGGGGTGAGTGTGCGTGCGTGGGGGGGCGAGTGTGCGTGGGGTGAGTGTGCGTGCGTGGGGGGGGCGAGTGTGCGTGGGGGGGGCAGAGAGTGGGGGGGGGTGAGTGTGCGAGCGTGGGGGGGCAGAGAGTGGGGGGGGTGAGTGTGCGTGCGTGGGGGGGCAGAGAGTGGGGGGGGGCGAGTGTGCGTGCGTGGGGGGGCAGAGAGTGGGGGGGGCGAGTGTGCGTGCGTGGGGGGGGCAGAGAGTGGGGGGGGCGAGTGTGCGTGGGGGGGCAGAGAGTGGGGGGGGGCGAGTGTGTGGGGGGGGCGAGTGTGCGTGGGGGGGCAGAGAGTGGGGGGGGCGAGTGTGCGTGCGTGGGGGGGGGGCGAGTGTGCGTGCGGGGGTGAGTGTGCGTGGGGGGGCAGAGAGTGGGGGGGGCAGAGAGTGGGGGGGGGGGCGAGTGTGTGGGGGGGCGAGCGAGTGTGCGTGGGGGGGCAGAGAGTGGGGGGCGCGAGTGTGCGTGGGGGGGCAGAGAGTTGGGGGGGGGCGAGTGTGCGTGGGGGGGGCGAGTGTGCGTGGGGGGGCAGAGAGTGGGGGGGGCGAGTGTGCTTGGGGAGGGCGAGTGTGCGTGGGAGGGTGAGTGTGCGTGGGGGGGCAGAGAGAGGGGGGGGTGAGTGTGCGTGGGGGGCAGAGAGTGGGGGGGGTGAGTGCGCGTTGGGGGGCAGAGAGTGGGGGGGGGTGTGTGCGCGTGGGGGGGGCAGAGAGTGGGGGGGGCAGAGAGTGGGGGGGGCGAGTGTGCGTGCTTGGGGGGGGTGAGTGTGCGTGGGGGGGCAGAGAGTGGGGGGGGGCGAGTGTGCGTGCGTGGGGGGGGGCGAGTGTGCGTGGGGGGGGCGAGTGTGCATGGGGGGGTGAGTGTGCGTGGGAGGGTGAGTGTGCGTGGGGGGCAGAGAGAGGGGGGGTGAGTGTGCATGGGGGGCAGAGAGTGGGGGGGGCGAGTGTGCGTGGGGGGGCAGAGAGTGGGGGGGGCGAGTGTGCGTGGGGAGGGCGAGTGTGCGTGGGAGGGTGAGTGTGCGTGGGGGGCAGTGAGTGGGGGGGTGAGTGTGCGTGGGGGGCAGTGAGTGGGGGGGTGAGTGTGCGTGGGGGGCAGTGAGTGGGGGGGTGAGTGTGAGTGGGGGGCAGAGAGTTGGGGGGTGAGTGTGAGTGGGAGGGTGAGTGTGCGTGGGGGGCAGAGAGAGGAGGGGTGAGTGTGGGGGGGGGGTGAGTGCGCGTTGGGGGGCAGAGAGTGGGGCGTTGAGTGAGCGTGAGGGCGGTGAGTGTGCGTGGGTGGGTGATTGTGCGTGGGGGGCAGAGATTGGGGGAGTGTGTGAGCGTTGGGGGCAGAGACTGGGGGAGTGCGTGAGCGTGGGGGGCAGAGACTGGAGGGGTGCATGTGC